>NC_050575.1:1322967-1398215 GCF_011100635.1 Trichosurus vulpecula | reverse complement strand
TAGAGGAGGAAAAACCTTGGAAAATTTCCTCTTGGCTGGACTCCTGGGTGCCTCCAACCTAATTAGGGTCTGTCCAGGAGCAAAGTGGACCCCTGGCTCCAGAATTGTTTCTGGTAAAGGAATCAGAGTCAAAGCGAATTTAGTACTTAAGTGCTCCATGAGGAGCACCAGCACAGAGTGTGTGTGTGTGTGTACACACATGTGGTCTGCATATGTGTGGTCACTAATTTATTGGTCAAGTGTATTCTATTGGGCACCAACTGGATAGAAAGCCTCATGCCAGACTCTGGAACCTGTGTGTGTGAGGGGGGTGGAGATGAATAAGACTCAGCCAGCGATAGGGAGAAAACACGGACACAGAAAACCACAAAACGAGGCCGTGTGTGCCAAGTGCACCAGAGAGGGCCGTTGGGATGCAGGGGAGAGTCCTGAAGGGGGAAGAATCACTTCTGGCTTCCCAGAGGAAGTAACATTTGAGCTGAGACTCGGTGGGGAGAATGGCAGCTCACATACAATTTATTCACATGTCTGTGTCAGTATGTACTAGAGGCTCAGTTTCTGGGACTGCAAAATGGGCAACATAAAACTTAGGTGACAATTGGTGTGAAAAAATGTGCTTTGTGGTGTACAAAGTGTTATATATATATGTAATATGTACATCTCCTGTTTAGCTTTAAGTCATAGAGGAGTGGGAACATTGAGGCTTGATGGTCCCTGTTAGGGTTCCTCGGGAAGAGAGGGACAGAGAGGTAGCAGCAAGGGAGGAGGGCTTGCTTCTCTTTTGAAGGCAGAGGTCAGAGAAACCACTTGGAAGAAAATGTGATGGGAAAATCCTGGGGCATGCTGTCTGGGTGTCGGTTTTCTCTTCTGTAGAATGGGCTTGGCAATTCTCTGCCCTCTAGTGAGTGTCAGATGAGATCATGGGTGTGAAATCACCCTATAAGCTGTAAAAGTACAAGCAGAGGCAGCGGGTCTGAGGACAAACCTGGGGGAACTGCCTTCTTTTTTCTGGCTTTCCTACTTTCGTTTTGGCCGTTAGCCTCCAGGCTGGGGGGGACGACTAGGAGCCCTCATTATTGTTCCATGCTCCCCTTGTCTACCCAGAACACGACCCAATGACTGAGCTGGGGCAGGGATTGATGGGAACTCATTGTAGAAGGCTTGGAGAAAGAAGTGGGTGAGGAGGGACTCCTGAAAAGCTTGGCTTGGCATGTGAGAAGCTGGTGGGAGGTGGGGGCCCAAGGGGATGGGAACCCCGGTGTATATGGATGCCTGTGTGTGGGAGGGCCTTGGGCATTTCCCCTCTTTCCTCTCTAATGAACCACAGGTGTTGGAACAGTCCAGCGGCCCTGGAATGGGAAAGCACTTTGGGATCCTGTGTTGGCAAAGAGAGGAGACGGCTCTGGATTTGTGGAGCGGGGGGTAGGCGCTTTCTGTCCTTGTCTCCCCATCCCTCACTGTCTTTGCCTTTTTTGAAATCTCGTGTGGAGATGACTGGACAGGGTAGGGGACAGTCACTGGGATAAGAGTTAGGACCCCTCCCAACTTCCTCCCTACTCTCCCTCTGTTTAACCTCCTATGTTATTTTCCAATAGCCAGCCAGTGAGGCCTGAACTTGTCTGAGCTTCCTGGTGTGTGTGTGTGTGTGTGTGTGTGTGTGTGTGTGTGTGTGTGTGTGGGGAAAGCTGGGAGATACATAGAACACTTCTACCAATGGTGTGTGGTGGATTGCTGTGCAGGGGGCAGGGCTCAGTACAGGGCTAACCAGGGCTGAAGGGGAGAAGAGACCCACTTTGCCCACCCTGCCTCCCCAGAGCTGTGTAGGAAATTGGTTAATTGGGCTAATGATAGGTGACTCATCTAGTGGAGAGGGCTCAGAAGCTTCTGGCTAGGCTGGGAAAAGCATTCCTGGTGGAACCTCCCCTCAGGGTGATCTGTCCAAGCATTAACAGCTCCAGGAATATTAAAGCTAGAAGGAATCTTAGAGATGATTTAGTTCAACCCATTGTCATGTTATGGAGAGGCAAACTGAGTCTTAGAGAAAGAAAGGGAATTGGCCAAGACCACTCCCATTGATTTAGCAGTTAGAACCAGGTCTAGGACCCTGGTCTTCTCCAGTGACTTGGGATAGGAGGGGAGAGGAAGGATGGGGTGATTTGGGGTTCTGGTAGAGGCTTTCTTTTAAGCAGAAGTGGAAAGAGAAACCACCAGTCTGTGCTCACCACAATTGCCCCCTTGCGTCCCCCCATCTGGCAGTGGGGTGAGCAGGATCTGGTGGCTGGGAGGGGCTGAGCGGAGGCCTGCCATGCCTGCTGCCCCTCAGTGCCCGCCTACGCTCCCGAGTAACCATCATGAGGAAGAAACATGGGTTGCTGCTTCCAGCAACAGCAGGGCAAGCCGGGACCGCTTCCCAGCTCCCCTTGTGACTCACTCCCTGCCGGCGACTCCCCCTCCCTCCCCGCGGGGGCCTCAGCATCCCCCATCTGTGCAATGGGGAGAAGAGACCCACTGCTCCCACCCCCCTGCTGGCCAGTCCGAATGCTAAGCTGGGAATCTGATTCTCTTCCTCCCTGTGGGAATTTGGGGAGCCATCGCAAGCTGGGTAAAGCTGAGGCAGATGGTCGCAACGACCTCCAAGGGTTGTCCTCTCTCCTTTTTCTTGCCTTCAGGAAGTGCCGCCTCCTAAACCAACCCAGGTGGCCACTCAGCCCCAGCTTCGGGCTCCCTTGAGGAGCAGACTCTATGGCCCAGCATGTTCGGGGAAGTCTTTCCTTGTGTCTGATTTGAATCCTTCCTGTTGTACTGGAAGTCCAGTCTGGTTTACATGACCTGTAAAGACCCAGTCCAGAGAGAGAGGGAAGGGAGGGCTCCATAGCCCCGGGAATGGCAGTGGGTTTGTGGGTAGACAAAGGACTGTCTGGGTGGTTCTCTGAGAGACCATGTGTGTTGGTTGGGGGCGGGCCCCATTGGATGAGAGCATCGGAAAATCCCAGCTGGGTATCAGGAAGTGTTTCCTCTCTGACATCTGTAGTTCTCTACTTTCCCAAGGGAAGCTGTCCTGTCCAGGGCGAGGACGGAAAGTAGAGGAGAGCCTCCAAAACTCCCCCCTTCCTCCCCATAAACCCCAGTTCTGCCTCAGGGTAGCCCTTGGTTTCCTTTCAGTCATCCCTAAAATCCCCGGAATGGGAGGTAGCCAGCTTGCATAGAACCTGGTGCTGGTGCCATCCTGGGATGAGGGAGGAGAGCCCCTGTGGAGCTCTCATATCCAAAGGCCCCCCGCCCTGCTGTAGTGCTCTCAGCCCCAGAGATAGGAGCTGTGGGGATGGTGGATTACTATGTAATCAGTTCTGAGAGGTGGAGGAGACTGGGGAAGGAGGAGGTATGTGCATAATTTGGGTGGGGGCAATGCCTCTGAGCCCGCCTGGGATGTTTCTAGGGAGAGGCATTTTGTCATTGTTCCAGCTGTTTCTGGGTTTGGCCTCCTGTGGGGGGTATGTATAAAGGGTGGGATGTGCCTGGTATCTGAAGGGAGCCGAAGTAAAGGGGCTGGTTCACAAGTGGTAGGCTGACTGGGGGGCTGCAGCCAAGTGCTACAGCTGCTTCCTCCACCCAGTTATATCCCTTACTGAAAGTCAGTGTCCAAGAGACTAGGACTGGGGGGCAGTGGAAGGTTCCTGAAGCTAGCTGGGTCTGTCTTCATTGCTGGGCCTTGCCGGAACTAGCTACTACTGGGGTCCTTAGGGATGTGGGGGTTACAGTGACCTTATGGGTTAGCTGTGAACGGCATGGAAATCCTGTCCTAGGCCTGTAAGCTTCTGAAGGAGACAGAGCTGATGGCCACTGTCTGCCCCAGGGCATCGACAGAGACCTCTGGGGAAGGTGAGGGAGGGAGCTGGAGAGGAGGGAGAAAGGCTATGGTGGCAGCGGGTGGAGAGCAGAGCTCAGGAACAGCGGGTGTGAGAGCAGCCAAGTATTTGAGCTAGCTGTCAAAGACAGACAGGCATGTGGGGAATTCAGTTCTTGGGCTAGAGATCAGCGGGGCAGGGAGGGGACTGTCCACCCACCTCCCTGCAGGGCCTTAGAGGTTTTAGCAAAGCAGAAACTGCCCCTTTCTTCCCCTCATCCCCCCCAAGCCCTTTGGGACCTTCCTGAGAAGGCCAGCCTTCCATTTCAATCTCTTCCTGTGGCTGGGGGTTCGGGTTGGGAACAGGAGGAGGTGGAGTTCATAGGCTGAATAGTTGAGGGTGGCCAGTAGCTTTATTTGCTGTGAACAAAATTGGGTGGGGGTTGAAATCAGGGGTGCTCTGTCTAGAGCTACTAGGCCAGCACACTAGGCTTCTGGTTTGTCGGGGCAGGGCTCTTGGCTCCAGGGACCAGGGGCTGGTGTCAGACGGCCACAGGCCTCCCCGGGGAAAGCTGTTCAGGTACTAAAATTAGGGACCGGGGTGCTAGAATCTGCCAGAGCCACTCCCTACATTATCCACTTTCCCTTCTTCCAAGGGTCTAGGGGCCCTGTGAAGGACCTGGTATGAGGGATGATCTGCAGTCAGGGCAGGGACCTTGGTTATTTCAGGATAGTGATCTTGGATGGGCACTTTTTGGGGAAGGAGGGCTGTGGAACGCTCAGAGATTACAGGTGACCAAGAGGCAGTTGCCACCATTGGCTAGGCAAGGGGAGACTCTGAATTGGGCTTAAGTATCAATTGGCACCCTTGGACACCCTTTCTAAGAAGGTTGACCCTTGTTGCCTGACAAGATTTGTTTCCTTGGGAGCTACAGAGCAAGGGAAACTGGTGCTCCCAGGTTTGAGGATGAGGCTACCTGGGGAAGTGGGTGGAGGTCTGGGGGCCTGAGTTTGAATCCCCAGTCTGGCCCTTAACCTTGGTGACTGCCACTTATCTGAGACTTGGGATCGTAGACTTTGGGTTCAGATTCCTATAGTCAGTGCCTTGTATTGGGAGGGGGTCTGAGGGTGGGATGGACTTCTGCTCAAGTGGCCCATTTCCTGTGCGTTACAAGGGTTATTTTAAAGTACCCTATCTGGAAGAGGTCTTGGGCCTGGCCGCCTTGGTCCCTTTGCCACCTCTAGTGGGCAAAGACTGGTTTAGGGGAATGGTCAGAATGGGGCATGATCAGGGGTGGCAAGGCTATATTTAGTGGACAGCTCAGAATCTAGGAGGCCCAGGAGCAGCTGCCTGTCCCTGGCCCTCCCACAACTTCTTCATCTTGGGCCCCCTCCTTCCCCCTGCCCCCCACCCATGCCCTGCCTGCATTTGATCTATACAGAAATATTTTCTCCCCTCTCTCTCTTCCCTCCCCTCCCCTTGGTGTTTGCTCATCAGGGAGGGGAACAGCCCTGCCAGGGGATGGACGAGATGACCCGATAGGCTTTTCCTGTCTCAGGTTTCCATGAAATAGGAACCAGAGTGACAGCAGTGGGCCTGGCCCACAGGAGGAGACCGGAGCTGAGATGTGGTGAAGGAGCCTAGATCCAGGAGTAGGGGTGTGTGTGTGTGTGTGTGTGTGTGTGTGTGTGTGTGTGTGTGGAGGGGAAGGGAGATGCCAGCCATAGTGCTGGCCTTCTCGAGGCCTCTGAAGGCAAAGATTATTTATCAATCTGGCCTCCCTCCCTGCCGAGCAGTCCTCCTCCACCTCCCGTCTCTGGTTAAAAAAAAAAAAGTATTGGACGCCGCCGAGCTGAAGAGAAGCAGCAGGATTAGCTTGGGGAGACGTGAGTCACAGGCTCTCCCATCCCATCAGCCCCACACAGTCAGCGCCTCCGGCTGAGCAGGGGACACACACACACACACACACACACACACACACACACACACACACACACACACTGTCTCTACACACACACTCTCTCTATACACACACACACACACACACATTCTCTCTCTCTCTCTGTGTCTCTCTCCACACACACACTCACTCACATTCTCTCTCTCTCTACACACACACACACACACACACACACACACACTGTCTCTCCACACACACTCTCTCTATACACACACACACACACACACACACACACACACACATTCTCTCTCTCTCTCTGTGTCTCTCTCCACACACACACTCACTCACATTCTCTCTCTCTCTACACACACACACACACACACACACACACACACACACACACACACACACACCCCCTGGCAGGTTATTTAAAATATCCCCAAAGTTCCCTGGGAGTCGAGTTGCCTTGATTTTTATGGGGGCCGTCAGTAGCCAGGGTGAGGTCTGTAGAACTGGGGTAAGTCCTAGTAAATATGGACCAAAATTCCTTGCCTGACGGTACAGATCTCCACCATCACCCCTCTCTTTCTCTCCCCCACCATGGGTGAAGTTTCCACTGTGAAGGAGGCAGAGGCATAGGCGGATTAGGGAAAGGATAAACCATACGACCTCAGGTAAAGATTAAGACAAAACAGCCAAGTTTTCATGCTGATGCACCTTGGAGATTAAAATGAGAAAATCCAGCCCCTTGCTAGCAGTTGACAGGTCTTGGAGGGGTGGTACAGAGTAGGAGAGACAAGCTGCTGGCTGGGAAGGGAGGGAGTGGAGAAGAGGAAAGAATCGAGAAAGAGAAGCGGAAAATCGATTTCCCCAGCAGCCAGGCTTTGTGTGGACAGTGGCTGCTCTCCTCTGAGGCTCCCGCCTCCCCCTCCCCCAGCAGGCAGCAGGCTGGGGAGCTGCTTTTTTTTTTTGGAAGAGGGGGGAGAACAACAGATTTCCCCACTCCCTACTCCCCGCCCTCCAAAGTCTCTGGTGCCTGAGCTCCAGGAGCCACATGAGGTATGGGTGGAGTGACTGAGACCCCCTTCCACTCAAAGGCCTGCTGGGCTGGTTCCCAGGCCACTGCCCTGCTATTGGATAGGGCCCCAGGAGTCCTGGCTCCCAGCCCTTCCTGCTTTCACATTTCTGGGTTCTCACTGGCTCCTTCGGCTGGGGAGGGCGGGAGGGGGAGGGAGGCTTTCTTGTTTGCTCTCCATCGCCCCTCCAGCAAACTGGCACAGTGAAGGCACATGACTTGGCCCAGAAGCAGGGTGTCTCAGCTTTGGGGCCTTCGTCTGACCTCGCTCTCTGCAAGCCAGCTTATGTCTCTAGTTTAGAAAATGGGTAGAGGGTCTCCTGGATGGGTGATGGTTGTGGAGGAGCAAAGGTGCTAGGCTTGAGAGTCATCGTTACCATGGGAACCTGGAGCCCCTGACTGCCCCCCGCCCCCACCATGCTGCAGGGGTAGATTGTGCTGGACAATCCCCCAGCCAAGGTTTTTAACTTCACTGCCACCAATGCTTCATTCTACAGGCAGCTGATACATGAACGTTAATGAGCTGGGGTCCCCTGGATAAGCAGAAAGAGCACTGAGTATGGAGTGCAGAGCGCTCCCTGCCCCCAGGAGCATGCAGTCTAATGGGGGAGCCAGACTGACACAAAACTAATCAGCATGGATGTGTCTGGGTCGATAGTCTAATTATAAGCTTGGGGGCCAGGGAAGGAGCACATAGGTTGGGAGACTAAGGAGATTCTCAATCAGGGAAGATTCCAGAGAGAGAGAGAGAGAGAGAGAGAGAGAGGAAGAGAGAGAAGGGAAGAGAGAGACAACAAGGGGAGAGAGAGAGAGAGAGAGAGAGAGAGAGAGAGAGAGAGAGAGAGAGAGAGAGAGTGTGTGTGTGTGTGTGTGTGTGTGAGCTCGAGCATTCCACTGGGAGGATGAAGCAGGACTTGAGACTTCAGGGGATGTGGGAGTAGAGAGTAGGGACCTGAGCTCCTTCCCTGCTCGACATTGCAACGTTAAGAGGGTCAAGTAGAGAATGATGATAATGGGAAGTCAGCAGAGTGGGAAGAGCACCAGATTTAGCCTTCCAAAGCCTTGGGCCACCACTTCTGGGCCTCGGTTTTCTCATCTGTAAAATGAAGGTGTTGGACTATAAGGTATTGGATCTGTAAGGCCTGTCTAGCTCTGACATTCTGTGGATTTTATCTTTTACTATACAGACCTTTCATACAAGATTCTGGAGGGGGGAAGGGGATCGCTTACAGTGTCTATCTGTTTGTCTCTGTATATATAGAGATATGGATATGTGTATATATGTATATATTAAACTTAAACATTTTTTATTGATACTTTGTTTTTTACATCAGTGTCACTTCCCTGTGCCCCTCCCTCTACCTCTGTGCCCCTAGAATCTTCTCTTGTAGCAAATAGGTCCAGTTAAACAAAACAAGTGACCCGTTGACTGCCTTATTCTGCTCCCGCAGACCACCCCTTCCTTCCTTGACAAGGTGTAGGGGGCATGTATGCTTGTACTGTCAGTTTTCACGATTGGCTGCTTTATCGATCTGAGTTCTGGAGTCCTTCAGGGTTGTTTCTCTTATACTGCTGCTCTCATTGTATAAATGACGTTCCCGGTTCTGCGTACTTCACTCCCAATCCGTTCATGTGAGTTTTTCTTAATTTCTTCTAGCCGTCTTTTCTTGTGGTACATTAACAGATTCCGTTTCATTCATAATGTGACAGTTTGTTTAGCCGTGTGCCAGTTTATAGATACTGACTTTCCTTCTAGTTCTTTTCCTACTATAAAAAGTGCTGCTAAATGTTTTTGTATATATGGGACTTTTTTCCCTCAGCCTTTGACCTCTTTGGGATGTATGTCCAGTGGTGATACCATTGGGTCAAAAGGTATGTGCAGTCGAGTGACTTTTCTAGGCTATCCCACATTGTTTTCCAGAATGGTTCATGACCATATTTAGTCTCAGGTGGAATCCGTGTAGAGAGTAGAAAGAACCCTAGGCCAAGAGCTAGGAGGCCTGGTTTGGAGTCATGGCTCTGGCTGTTACAAAGTCATGTGTCTTCGGGCTTCAGAGACCTTCTCAATGCAATGTTGGTAGGGAATGAGATGGTTTCTTAAACTTCTTTACTTACAGGACGTTTGGGTCTATCTTCCTGAGCCCAAGCTGTTATTCAGAGTCCCTAGGTCTAAATCTTCTACCCTATGGTTCCTGAGATCCCTGCCTCCCCTGTCTTCTGACCCCTGGCACCCTTTGACCTGGGGCCGCAGCCAGAGACTTAAGTAGGCCAAATGGTTCTGTGGCTTTTTCAGCTGAGCGAGGGCTCCTTGTACAATGAGAGGGAAGCTGAGGAAAATCTTCGAGAATGAGTAGGAGGACGGGGAATGGGGAAAGAATAGTGTTGGGAGGGAAGGAAGTCAGGACTGGAGCTTTGGGGGGCGCAGTAGGGGTCTGGAAAAGAGCATTGGGAAGGGAAGGCAAGAGCCCCAAGAAAACAATTCCCTGAAGCAGCCTGTGGTAGGGAAGCTCAGGTGATAGCGCAGGTTGTGACTATCCCCCCTCCCCCCAGGTTGGGCGAAGGTTTGCTGCTGTTAAAAGACTATATCTTGCCCCAGTAACATTTCCTCTGACTTAATGGCCTGTCCTCCTTCTGGGAGGCTGATGAGAGGATCCTTACAGCCTGCCTTGCCTGTCTTGGAGTGTTATGAAAGCTGTGGTCTGGATGGCCCTTAGCAAGGTAACTGGTAATACCCAGTCCTTAGAGAGACCCAGGGCCCTCCAGTGCAATCACTTATGAACCCGAGGATATAGATGTATGATATGTGATATGTAGTATAGACCTGTGTGTCATGGGGTGATGCTGTCAATCAACGAGCATTTAGTAAGCACCAACTGTGTACCGGGTGTTGTTAGTCACTGGTGTTATATAAAGATGAAACATGAAAAAATTTTTCTATGAGAAGAGGTAGAGCTGAAAACATGGTAAAGGGAAATCTGACCCAAAGGGTTAGAGTTAATCCTGGTCAGTCTTAATGCCCCGGAACCCTAGCATGTCAGAGGTCATTTAGTGCTTCTTGAGCCTCAAAGTACAATATCTTCCAGCAAATGCTATCCAACTCCTACATGAAACCTCTGGTGATCACAGACTTCTAGTGGTCAGGGAACTGGTTTCCTCCTGAAGTACTCAAGTTCTACTTGGTGCAGTTCTAGGTCAGTGGGCAGCAGACCAAGACAAAGCAGGTAAGAGCTAAGGGAGAATTTGGTACCTGGTACCTGGGGGAGATAAGAGAGAGATGAAATTTATCTGGGTTGGGAAGGGGGTGCTGTCCCGTTGTAGAGGGGTGAGGAGAGGATGGATCAAACCTCCCGAGGTCCCTCTTCCTTCCACCTGGAAGTATTAGAAATGCAGAAAGAGTTGGGCTGGGAAGGTCTCTGATCACAACCAGAATTGAGGGAAACAGGGAGTTTACAGGAACTGAGACAAGTGTATAAGGATCCCTGGACTGGTGGTAGTTAAGAAGGGAGGCAGGAAGGGTCACCATGCGCATGTAGTATGTCCACCTCCATCCTGTGCATTGACCCTCTTCACCTAGAAACCCACCCAGTGGTAGGAGTCGGTGATAGTGCTCTTGCCAAGATCTGACTACCTCCCGCTTTAGGATTTTGGGGTCTGTTCTGGGCTGCGACAGGTCTTCAGAAGCACCCCAGGCCTCAGAGCCTAGCCAAGGGGTGGTCGTGAACAGCTCTGCATCTGGTTCTCCTGTTCTTTTCTATATGCCTCAGCTGTTGCAGTGGTGGGAGTTCTGGATGGAAGCTCACAGGTAATATAGCTTAATTATTGATCCGACAGTGTCTGTATGTAAATGATGTTGCTATTCATTCATCCTAGAAATATTGAAAATCTACTATGTGCGTAGCTTAGTGCTGGACATTAGAGATGATAGGCTAATCTTTACCCTTTGGGAATTTACCATCTCATATATCAGTTATTTATACTTTTTGAAAAATTAGGCTTTTGAATATCATAAGGAACTCCCTTCTGCTGGTGCAGCTAGCCACCTGCTCAGTGATCTGTGGTCTTAGAGTTGCCTGGGACCCCTAGAGGTTAAACGACTTGTCCAGAGGCGCTCTTTCAAATCCGTAATTGCCATTATTCCGCCTCCATACTTTTGTATGGAATGCCCACGCTTGCCATCCAGACCCAGCTTAGGTCACACCGTTTCTACAAGGCAGCTTCCAGTCTTGGTACTTCTTCTCGGCACCCTCTGCCCTCTCCTCCCCTTCTGCTTTGTCGCTTTGTATTTATTCTGGTGGCAGTTTTGTATTTTCTCATTTATATCCGTTGCTTTGGTTTTTTTTCCTCCCCGCAGTAGAATGTATGCTTCTTGAAGACAGGGACTATTTCTTTCTCTGTCCGTGGGTCGTTCTATGCCTGCCACCTGACTCTAGACCAGGCAGTGTAGATGCTTAATGATTACTGAATTGAGTCTGTTCTATTAACACCGAGGAGGAAAGTTTTGAAATTTTAATGGTGGAGCGGCTGAGACAAAGAGACGACCTGACTCCCTCCTGACAGGAAGGAGGAGAGAGGGGGCCACCGCCCCGGGCTGATGGCCTGGGTTATAGACTGTGCCTTAAAAGCAGCCTTTCTGTTCTGTCAGCCTCTGACTTAAGAGGTTGAGGTGTGGTGTGGTTCTTGGCCATCAGAGCTATTCCTAAGACCTCTGGGGCCCAGATGGCCTGTAGCAGATGGTGGGGGCACAGACTTGGAGGCAGTTACCTCCAAGGTGTCACTTTGGCCTTTCCCCCTGTTCCAGGGCCCCCTCTTTGCCAGGGAGCAGACCTATCTGTGCCTGAAACCCAACCCTGGAATCGCTTATTTGTTGCCCTGCCTACGTGCAGCATTAGTCGTCACGTATATGAACTCCCTGGGGCTTTGGGGAACAAAGGACTTTGTCCAAAAAGGGCTGACTATCTAATGGTGAGAGGCCTGAAAAACAGGGGAGAAGGGCTACATTGGTGATGGGGCCAGGGGGAGGAAGGGAGAGCCACACAGATAGACTGAACTGGTCCCCAGTGCCCAAGGGTTCTTTCTCCTCTTTGAGACCTGGGAGAGGATTGGAGCTGGGAGGGAGAGCTGGTATGTAGCTCAGTGGTGTGAGCATCTCGAGCTCCAGGGGCCAGGCTGGGAATGCATGTGTTTGTGATAGGTGGCCGGCCATCAGACTGGGGAATGAGGGATGGTAGGAGGGGGGGGAGAGGATGGGGATGTGTGGGGAATCTGGGAGTGTGAGAGCCTGCTGGAGTAGGGGGAGGGAGAGAGAGAGAGAAATGGAGGGAAGGAGTGAGAGAGAGGGAGGTAGGGAGGGAGGGAGAGGGGGGGGAGAGGAAGAGAGAGAGAGAAAGAGAAAGAGAGAGAGAGAGACAGAGAGAGACAGAGAGACAGAGAACAGATATCTTTTAGGATACATTTTCAAAATCAAGTGTGAGAATTGGCTTGAGAGACTGGTTTAAAATTCACCAAGGCTCTTCTCTTTCCTTCATCTCTCCCCTCCTCTCAGTGCCTCTGGCCTCCACCTGGATCTACGTTCTCTTCATCCATGTGTGGGCCCTCCTCTGGGAAAAGGACAGACTCAGGCTGTAGAGATGGGCTGAGGCCTATCCACTTGAGCTAGCAATTTATGCTAGAGGAAGGAAATTATCCCGTAAGATGCCCTTTAAATTGCTGTTGCCAGATTCCTACTAGCCTGAGGAAGGAGGGGGATGCTTAAGGAGCTTGTCTTTAACGAGGGCTCTCTCAGTGCCGTTCCTGGTTGCCTCGCCCTATTTATATTCTGTCCTGGGTCACTGTGACCCTGGGCAAGTGTTCTGTCCTTGGCCCCTCAGGATGAAGTCAAGTCAGTCAAGCTGTCCCTTAGGTAGTGTCACACTTTCCACCAGGAGGTAGGTGGGCTAACCTTGTAGTTCGACTCTGCCTTCTCTTCCTCCCTCTCCCCAACACCCGACCTTGAAGTGCCATTTGCACAAGTCCCCTGTCTCTGGTCCTCTAGAGTTCCCTTCAAATCCATCACCAAAAGAAACTGAGCTATGGGAAACAGAGGCCTAAGGAGGTCGAGGGCCTTAACCTGTGAGGGACTCAAGAAGAAGAATAGGAACAGTTCAGTCTAGTAAGAGCGTAGGTGGGAAAAAATGCCATACTTAGGCTCGGGAGACCCGGGTTCAAATGCTGCCGTTTCCGCTGCTAGCCGTATCAGAAGAGGCTTCGCCTTTTGGAGTTTCAGTTTCCCAGTCTGTAAAATGGGCACAATCTTGGTACTACTCCCCTCACGGGGTATGGAAAGTTCAACTTTTCCTTTCCTTGAATCAGTGATTTGGATAAAGCCTTCGAAGTTATCGTCAGATTCACAGTTGACATTCAGACGAGAGGGCGAGGTCACGCACCGGATGACAGTTAGCCTCCAGAGGCGCCTTATCAGGTGAGAAACAGGAAAGTGGGCTGAACTAAATAAGATGAAAGTTAACAGGGAAAAATGTGAAGCCCCACGCAGTTCCCAAAATCTTCTCTAAGAGGAGGTACGGTTAGATCGTTTGAAGAAGATCCGGCGTTGGGTCGCTGTTGCTTCAGTGGGAGTCGACGGTGTGACCTTGCTAGAACAACCCCACCCCCAGATTGAATTCCAACATTAGGGTGCGTTGAAAGAGGCACGGTGTGCAGAATGAGGTAGGTAATGACGCTGCTGTGTTCATCCCCGGTGTGTGACCTCTCCACATCTGGAGGATCGTGCGCTGTGCTAGGGGCCACATTTTAGGAAGGTCCTCGATGATCTGGAGTGTGTCTAGAAGACAGCCATCAGGATGATATCAGAAAGGGGCTGGAGAAGAAAAGACTTGGGGGTGAAGAACCTGAGAATGGTCTTGAAGTATTGGGAGGGCCCTTATGTGCAAGCGGGAGAATAAATGAAAGCTTTCATTCTGGTCCTCAAAGGAGGAACAATGGGCAGGGATTTCGAATAAGATAGTTTTAGGCTTGATAGAAGAAAAAGCTTCCTAATGAATGGAATAAACACACAAAAGTTAAATAAATAGACCACCCCTGGAGGCAGGGGGTTCCCCTTTACTAGAAGTCTTTAAGCAGAGGCTAGACAGCTAAGTGGCAAAGTGGATAGAGCACTGGGTCTGGAGTCGGGAAGATCTGAGTTCAAATCCACCCTCAGACACTTAGTAGCTGTGTGACCCTGGGCCAAGTCACTTAGCTGCCCTCTGCCTCAGTTTCCTCAACTGTAAAATGAGAGGTTATGATAGCACTTCTCTCCCCGAGCTATTGTGAGGACAAAATGAGGGGATATTTGTAAAGAACTTACCGTAGCCTAAGTGCTTAATAAATGCTTCTGACCCCACTGGTTAGTGATGGTTGAGAAGATTCTTGGTCAGGACTAGATGGTCTTTTAAGGTTCCATCCAATTCGTAGATTTAGGGATTCTCTGAAACTGATAAAAACCGTGTATCCGTGGGTAGAGTTATTGTCACCGCCCCCTTAGCTTGAAGCTTTCCAAAGCTCTCTTCCAAGTTGTATCTGCTTCTGCAAGAGAGGACAGCTCCCGCCCCCCCCCGCCGCCCCCCCCCCCCCCCCCCCCCCCCGGGCAGCCTCATCTCCTTCCTCAACCGCTTGCTGGCTCCCTGGGATTATTTAGGCACAAAGTTGTTTTGCTGGGTTCCTGTGTCTGCTCTTCTGGTCTCTGACCTTCAGAATCACTCTGTCTCAGGCCGCCTGGCTGGTAGGGAGGTGGTGGGTGCCTCTCCTTCCCTCTCCCTCTCTCTCCATGCCTGTGTGTGAGCTAATTAATCTCAGCCCCTTTGGGAAATTAGAACGCCATGGCGGCCGAGTAAACAGTGTACCGCCTCGCCAGGCTGAGGTGACCCTGCCGATGGGTCTGAGGGGGCAGGAGTGCGATTGAGGGAAGGGGGTTTAAGCTGGCTGCTGGCCGTCTCCCATAACCACCTCTTTTCTCTTTTCACTGAGCCTTCAAAATGTGTTCAGGGATTTAAATTTCTCCTTTCTCTACCTAGCATTTCTGCCCTGTCTACCCATCCCCCCCATCTCCACCCCTTCCCAGGGAAGCCAGCTAGCCCTGTTGGGGAAGAAACCAATGTCTTCAGTCCGGCCCCCTAATTAAGGGGTGGGAAGGTGGCTGTGTCAGTCCTGGTCCTGTTCTCTGCCCATCACCGCCTCGTGATAGAGATAGAATTATGGAGTTTTACTCTGGGAATTAATTTGGAAAAGTTAATTAATTGAAGACTCTAGGTGCTGCTTGACCCACCATGCTTAGTCCTGCCGATGTTGTTAAAGCTAATTTGCCTATAGCAAATATCTCTTGTCTGAGATCTCCACTCCTGCAATGAGCTGGACCTGGGGTTTCCATGTCTGTGCTTTCCCTCTCTGTCTCTCCCTCAGCCCCCCAAATCATTGGGATGTTTCTGGGTCCAGGCCAGGGTATGTATGTGGGCGAGTGGGAATGTGGTGATAAGAACAATGGTGGGCCTGGGTTTAAGTCTCACCTGGATCACAGACTTTGTGTCCAGAGGAAGTGACTTTCTTTCTCTGGGCCTCAGTTTCCGCATCTGTCAAACTAGAGAATCTTCAAGATTTTTTCCAAGTTCTGATTTTTTTTTTAAAGACTACAGGGAGGTGTGTGTGTTGGGGTGCAGCTAAATGGTTCAGTGGGAAGAGTCAGGAGGACCAGAGTTCTAATGTGGCCTTAGTAGCTCTGTGACCCTGGGCGAGTCACTTAATCCCGATTGCCCTCCTCCCCAAAAAGACTACTGAACCACTTTTAGGGTTGACCTCCATCTTTTGCTTTTCCCTGGCCACCCTGTATAAAAGCTAATGTTCTCCCTTAGCTATGCTTCTCCCTCCCCCTACTTTAGGACCTGGTATCTGAGTATTTTCTCTCTGCTAATTTCCCTGAAACCCCTTCACACCTTCCAAGTATCCTGGGGATGGGGTTCACACTGAGACAGGGAGGCAAGCTGATTTGGTTGTCATGGGCAACAGAGTGAACATGGCTGCTGGCCTCAGGGTGCAGACCCCACCAGATTCTCCCCAGCAGTGAGAAAGCCCTGAGCAAAGAGTGGCAAAATCTAGGGGCCTTTGGGGCAAATCTGGTGGCTTCTGGGTTGAATTTGGATGTCCTATAGACAAAGAATCATATTAAACCGAATAATTCCCTGAAGGGGGAGTAGTGGTGATGAAAAGGTGGTTTCCATAAGGCTTGGAGGTCTGCTCTAAGTTACTTCTTTAGCTCCCACCTCAGGCTTTCTGCAGCTTTGTCTCTGCCCGCCCACCCGTCATTCAGTCCTACCCCTTTGCCCCCGCCCTGAAACATACAACCTCTTTTAACTAGTTCCTCACTTCCTGTACCCCTGAATTGAGAAGCAAATCCTATAAAAGGAATCCAGCTGAGAGAACTTCCCAAGCCCCTCTGGAAGGAAGGGGTGGAATATGAGTGAGTTAGCTGGGGTGGCACAGCGGATGGAGTACTAGACCTGGAACCAGGAAGACCGGAATTCGGATCTAGCCTCAGACACTTACTAACTAGGTAAGCCTGGGCAAGTGACCATAATCTGCCTCAATTTCCTCATCTGTCAAATTGAGATAATAGCACCTACTTCCCAGAGCTGTTGTAATAAGGATAAAATGAGATATTTGTAAAGTGCTTTGCAAACCTTAAAAATGTTATATAAATTCTAGGGATTGTTAGTATCTGCCTTTCCCCATTGTCAGCACCAGAGCAAGGTATATCCAGTACCCTTGGGGATGTTACCCCTTGCCATAGTTCAGTGATCCGCTGACAGATCTTAGGCTGTTTGCTAGAATGCTGGAGTTGGAAGATATCCTACAGATCGTATAGCCAGCCTTTTCACTTTTTCAAATAAATCGAGGTCCCTGGAGGTCAAGTAGATTGTCCAAGGTCACAGGGGCTACACGGTGGGGCAGACTTAGGAATCAAACCCAAGTATTTTGATACCAAGCCCTATATTCTTCCAACTCTCACACTTTCTCCCCACTACTGTTTAAGTTCTAGTGGGATGGCAGGGTAAGGGGCCAGATTTCTGAACTTTGGGGAGCCCCACTTTTCAAGGGCGTTGGGGAACAGTTTTTCCACAGGAGTATGGATGGAATATTCCTGACTTTAGTCCTCAGGGAAACCATTTTGGGGTCAGGGAGGTGAATGTTCTGGGGCCAGTTGGCGGGGAGTCCAGAGTAGGGTGACTATATCTTGGCAACAGACTGGACTCTTGGGGACTTCCTTCCTCCACTTCCTCTCCCTTGTCTCTGGTCCCCTTCTCTCCTGACCCAGAACCCTCTTCAGGAAGACACACTCCGTTCTCCACTTCGGTCATTGCCCAAGCATCCTTGTGGAGTTGGAGATAGGAGACTTCGACCCTGAGAGGGGAGGCAGGGGTGTATGGTACTGCTCTGAGTGGAAGAGACCCAAGCCCATAAGAGGCTAAGACAGGCTGCCTAAACAAAATAGAGAGATTAGACAAGTCTAGTCCCAGCCTGAGGATATTGTGTCATCCTGATATGTTCTGAGAAGAGCCAGGGTCGGAGGTCCACTTGGGACCCCTTGATCTTCATTCTCAAGTATTGATTAGAATCCTCTCTGTCCTGTCCATTTAAATTTAACCCGACAAAACTTTTATTAGATACCTGCTATGTGCTAGGTGTTGAGGATCCATACGTGAAAAGGAACCAGTTACCGTTCTCAAGGAACTTACATTCTATCAAGAGAACAAACAAGGAATACAAAGTAATCACAACTTAATTTCTGTTCACAGAGGGTGTCACATAGCACAGCGTTGAGCTCGGTCTGTTCCTTGTTTCGCCGGTTTGCCACGGCCACCGCAGAAATGATTTTCGGGCTGGTCGTACCAAAATTGGCCATTCCCAAGGGTGCAGTAGTGCGTAAGCCCGTCTACTCCTCTCCCAGGTCAGGAGCTATCCCTGTATCTCAAGGGAGAGGTGTAGCTACAATTTGATCACAATTTGATGCAAGGTTTGTAGAGCGCCCACCTCAGAATAACCCTGTGTGTGTCGATGGTCCGAATATGGTTGCCATAATTTTGACATTTAAGGAAACAGACTCAACAAGTTTAGATGACTTACCCAAGGTCACACCGTAAACATTGATCTAGGACAGATTTCCTGACATCCACTAGCCGTGTAACAATGTGGCTACCCTTCCCAGAACTTGATTCCCTTTCCATTTTTTTTAGTGACTTTAGGGAGTGGTGTCTAGCCTCCTTCCTGTCTGTGTAGATATCCCAGCATGAGATGGAGAAGGGAGCCACGGCTCTTACTGTTGTGTCCTGGAGGGACCCGAGCACTGATGAGAATGGAGTGATGCCTTTGTCTCCTGAACCCTCCAGAATGTCCTTCTATTAGTGTACTGTTGCTGAGAACATAATTCAAAACACATTGGCCTGGGATTCGGGAAACCTGGGTTCAAATTCTGCCACTGCCTTGCTTTGCAATCTCAAGGCCATAATGTGTCTCATTTTCCCCCATCCGTTCAATGTAGATGAGGTTTCACCTTGCAGCTGCCATTTTATAGGGTCGTTGTAACGCTTGACTCAGCCGAGACTTTTTTCTTTTTTTAAAAAAATTAAGTTTTCCTTGATGTCTTCTGTTTTTGCATTTTGTTTTCAGTTATATCGCTCCGTTCTGCCATCCCTCATAATACAGAATGAAAAGAGAAAGCAGGCGACCAGTTCGCCAAAACTAGCAATGTATCAGCTGAGTCTTAAAATAGTCAATTTTTTAAAAATTATTTTTTATTTTTAGTTTACAACACTCAGTTCTACAAATTTTTGAGTTCCAAATTTTCTCCCCCTCCCCTCCCCCCCAAGATGACACGTAATCTCATATAGGTTCTACATATACCTTCGCGTTAAACTTCTTTACATGATAGTCAAGTTATAAAGAAGAACAGAGTCAATTTTTTATACATTGCCAAAAAAGGGAGAGAGGTTCAGTCGTTCCCGGGTGAGGGCCTTCAGGCTGTGTGCTGGACAGTCACCAAGTCTCCTGAAGGCATTTTATAGTCGACACAAATGACTATAATTCAAGAAAGAACGTGATAAGTGCTTAAGAGAGAATGTGACCAAAGATATAAAGGAAGAAAGCATGGGATCTGTTCAGAGAGCATCAAGTGGTTTGATTTGGCTCCAATATAGCATTTGCAAAGGGAACTAGCAAGAGATAAGCCTTGAGAAAATAGGTTAGGGGAAGAGCATGGAGTTCCTCAAATACCAGAGTGAGAAATGGTGATAGGGAGCCATGGAAGAGTTTTGAGCTGAGGAATGACATAGTCAGATCTGTGACCATTAATCTTGTAGCCCGTGTGGGTGAAGAGATTTGAGGGGCAGGAAAAAAAACCTGAACAAACCTAAATTAAAGAGGTGATTGTGGAAATAGACAAGGACAGGGCTGAACTGAAATGGAGAGGTTGGAGTCCAAAGATTTGGCACACGACTGGATGTGAGGGGGAGGAGTCCTAGGCTCATACAACCTTGATCCTGCATGACTACAAGGATGACGGGGCCATCCGCTGAAATGAGGAGGTTAGGAGAAGGACTTGGTTTGGTGGGGGCTGGGGGAGGAATAGGAACGGTTGAACCCTTTGGAAAGTAGAGCGCTCTCTCCAAGTGTGAGGTGGTGATATTCTTTGAAACCAGGGCGCAGAGAGGCGAAGCAGCTTTTCCAAGGTCATACAGCTAATCGGTAATGAAGGCAATTATCAGAGCTCCGAGGGCATAGGGATGCTCGTGTTTTTTCATTCCCCCTGGGGCCTTGGGTCTTTCTAGATCTGATTTTGATTAGGTAGTAACCTCTCCTCTTTGAACATTGAGGCACCCTTTCCGAGGGGCCCGAGTGACCACTCTGACCTTGGGTGTATCACCTCCCCTTTCTCTGAGCCTCAGTTTGTCAATTGTGGCCCTTGGAGAAATGATCTTCAGATTCCCCCGTCCATCATCGCGAGCCTGTGAGGGGTTGGCAGAGCCATGACTGGTTTTCCCGTTTGTGTAGCTGAAATGGAGACCCATTGTGAGGAGGTGAATCACCCAAGATCACATAGCCAGTCAGTAGCAAAACTGGGACTGAAATTTAGGTCTCGTAACCATCATCCTTTCTTCTGTAGTGTCCAGGTTGAGGCGTCACCTAGAATGATTCCCTCCCTCTTAACCTTCTGGGAAATTCTGCTACCTCAACCATCCCTCCTCTCTCCCTTGGCTGATAGCTAGGTTTCAGTAGCAAATACCCCTGCATCTTCTGTCTCTTCTAGGGTCACTCCCTCATGCATCTGCCTCTCTGGCACCTCTCCCTAAGGAAACCTAACCCAAGTTCCCTATCCCTCCACCCACCAAACCAAAATAACCTTTGCCTGCCAGTGTCTGGGGCCAGCTCTTCTTTGGGACCCTGGGCACCTGATACTTCATTTCACCTGCCAAGGAGGCCAGAAAAGGGGGAAGAGAAGAAAGGGAGAAATCAGAGTATGTTAAAGCTGGAGGGGACCCTAGAAGTCCTCCATTCCAAGTCCTTCCAGAAGGGTGGGAAGGAAAAGAGAAGGGAAGGCCATTTTAGAAAGGGATGATGCCTCTCCAGACTTGGCTGGACATATCTCTGAGCTATGTGCTGTGAAAGAAGGCCCCCAGGATCAGCATGAGTGTGTGTTGGAGAAAGAAGTGTGTGGTCACCTCTGACCAGACTCATTTGGGGCTGTCTGGGAAGACAGGGGCAGAATAGAGGTGGGAAAGGAAGCTGTGTAGAGGGTGGGTGGGGTGTGATGCAGGGTGTGGGAAGGTAGGGAAGCCCAGTGCATGAAGGAGGGGGTGTTGCTGCTGGAGGTGAGGAGTTGAGCTGAGCTGGGAAGGAAGGAAACAGTTTGGGACTGGCCTGCTCTTGTTGTAACCCCAAGGAAAGACCCCTAGGCTGGATTTAGGCTGGGTCTGAACAAACCACCTCTGACCTCAGGCTACTTTGGCCAGCTTGTCTGGTCACTGGAGCATATAGTAAGGGATCCTCTAGACTTTTTTTTCAATCATTTAAAAAAAATCAGTAACTCTTTAAAAGGAACATTGTGGTCACTTACCTCTCACCCTTTTGTAGATCTCCTCAGGACCAAGTGGTTTCTTTAAAAAATCTGTAATTATTTAAATCATTTTAAATAATCTCTTAATAACATAATTAGATTCTATAAAAATGCAATGACAACCTCTAATGGAACTCTCCCTTTTAACAAAGAAGACAAAACAAGCCAACCTGTTGGCCATACCTAACAACGCGTGCCTTACTCCATGCTTGCGGTCTACCACGTCCTTCCCCGAAAGCTAAACTCTCTGGGAAGAAAAGAGAACCATCCCTGCATTGGTCAGAGTTCTGCCATCTTTCAAAGTTACTCCTTTTTACACTGGTGTATTTGTCATCGTTTTGGTGTTTCTCACAGAAAATCTCAAATGGTGAGTTGGACCAGGGTTGGCTTCGTGCTTTTCTGGGACCCTGGAGAGCTCATCTTACCATTCCCTCCTATGCCTGCAGTTAGGGTAACCCCTCCCTGAGGGCCCTCTCACACTTTTGTAGTCCTCCTGGGAACCAAGTCGTTTCTTTAAAAAATAATCATGATTGTCATTTAATTTTAAATGCTCTATTAATGAAGTAAATATATTCCATAGAAATATAATTATAAATTAATTAATTTGGGATTATTGTTTAATAGTAATTTTATTATCTTTTTTTTTATATCACCTAAATTTCCTCCATATTTCTTCCAAATCCCAGAAAGCTGTCTCTTATAACAAAGAATACAGGTGATTTCTGAAGGTCCCTTTCAACCCTGAGCTCTCTCTGCAGGATATTAGAATTGAAAAAGGTCTTCAGTATCATCTTGACCAGGCCAATTTTGCTGATGAAGAAATTGCAGCCAGTGAGGGGAAGGCACAAAAGCCTTGTCTCCATGGTTTTTGTTACTCTTTGGACCCGGATAGGAATAGGACTCCATAATTCAGGATCCTATCATTCGTCTAAAATGGGAGCGGAAATTTGGGGGAGAACTCCCTTCAATGTATATCGTGATTACTTGGCTTTTTAAGAGTGGGAGAACTCCACCTTTGTTTTTTCAGTGACCCAGGACTGTGGTATTAGGAATGCCTTGGGACCAAAGGAAAAGTGTGTCTTCTGACGTAAGATTAAAGGTTTTTGGTGGGTCTGTACTCCTTCATACTTATCTTTATCATTATCTACCTTATCCCCCTCCCCCCTACCCTGCAGTCTTCTCTCTCAAACCAGCCTTCCCCGGATTTTCACCGATTTACCTCGGATGCATTATTAGCCAACCGCTCACTGCTTAAACACAGACAGCTTTGGGTCATGGTCTCTGTGCTAGGCCCTCCTCCGCTCTCTGCCCAGCCTGTGGGTGCCTGGGTTATAGTGAGAGGGAGTGGAAGGCAGAGGGGCAAAGCTCCTTCCAAATTCCCTTCTGTCCCCATCTTTTGGACCTTGGGGACCATGAATCATTTATGAGGGAAAATGAAGCCAATTAGGAACAAACTTTGAACACGGCTAATTGAGGTGCCTA
The DNA here is from genome assembly GCF_011100635.1 of Trichosurus vulpecula. Lineage (NCBI taxonomy): Eukaryota > Metazoa > Chordata > Mammalia > Diprotodontia > Phalangeridae > Trichosurus > Trichosurus vulpecula. The sequence goes on along the minus strand of NC_050575.1, from coordinate 1,375,779 downwards.
GTGGCACCGTAGGAATTAAAGGAGCCAGTGTTCTGATACAGAATTTCCGCTGGCCTCGGGAAATGGTCATAGAGACGAGATGCTCAGGGCTCTTCCTTCCCATCTCGTTCTCTCCCTCTCCTGTTCTGCTGTGCTCTCACATCCCTTAGCGGAGCTAGCTCCCGTCTTTTCCAGCTTCTCCCCCCTCCTTTCCCCCGACCCCGACCCCAGAAACCCCAGGCCCTGCTGCGGACATTTGTGAGAGGCGGTTCCCCTGGTTGTTTCTGTAAGAGCTCGAGGCGCAGGCTCCCAAGTCCTGATGAAATCCCAAGCTGGCTAATTAGGCTCTACTCTCTACCCCAACAGCCCCCACCCCCACCCCCTTCTGCCTGCACTGTGTTTTCCTCCAGGCCTGAAGTGTTGGCATGCTGTTCCTAGACACCATTCTGGGAGAAAGCAGCAGCCTTGCTGTGCCCCAGAGCTGGTTGCATTTCTGGGGGCGGGGAACCATTTCCAGCTGGGACTGGATTAATCTGGGGGTGGTGGGGGAGTTACAGATCCAAGAAGACTGTTCCATTTCTGGGGATTTCAGAGACTCCTGGTAGGGCCTTCTACCCCATGCCATTCTATGTGAGCCATGCTATCACGGGGGCACAATCCTTGGGTGTGCCTTTAAAGCCCAGTGGTGATTTGGGCCGGGTGCTCCTATGTTGTATGTTTAGGAAACAGCGCCAGGGGAGGGATGGACTACAGATGAGACACGATGGAGGGCTGGAGAGAGGAAAGGATCAGAGTGATTTCATCAAGAGAGGTGAAGTCATCTTCAGACCATTGTGGGGGGTTGGTGTGAATTTGTTGATTATAGGGGGAAGATTTCTGGAGAAGGAAGGAGCAGGCTAGCACCTTAGGGGTTGGCAGAGAGAAAAATTGGGTTATAAATGCCTTCTGTTTCCTTTAGCCTGAGCAGCAGGGCTTGAGGTCCCAGGGGCAGGCCAGGGGAGAAGAGGCTTAGTATGGGTTGGAGGTCCCTATAGGGACTTGAACCCCTGATAATCTGAAAGACCTAACCTGCCTTGCTTTTGGTCAGTTCAATCTTTGCTAAAGCTGAGATCTGGCGATGTTGTTCTTGTCTTCACACATGAAATGTTCTGAGCTTGTTTTTTTCCCCATAATCTTATAAGCAGGTGGGATTTTTCTTTTGCGGGGGGAGAGGTTCTGGTGTGGTATTCCCCTCCTGCTTCTTCCTGTGAGCTCACACTCCTTTCTCTCCCTCTAATGATTTTTTAATTATGTAGTCAGTGTGCTGAATCACTGATCTTCCTCTGGGCACCTCCAGCCTGCCACAGTCTCCCCACCCATCCCAGTTCCTACCCAGGTCTACCACCCACCCCAGATCTGATTCCCTCCTCCCCGCCAACCTGTGATACTAGGACAGGTCCCTTTCTTCTTCTCTACTTTCTGGCTGTACCTGACTACACCAGGGTACATTTGAGAGGTTTTTAGTCTGGCCAGAATGCTGGTTGATGGTGATGGGTGGTATGGTGTGGGAAGGGTAGGGTACACTGGAGGAGACAATGTGGTCTTCTGGAGGAATGGCACATGCACACCTCCTGGTAGGGCTTGGGAGGGGACACTCCCTTTACTTTGCCTGCTGCCCTCTGCCGCCTTGTCACTGGCACCGACTGGCAGAACTGCTTCTCATTCTCACTGTGCCAGCTGCAGCACTCATAGCCTCCCTTCCATCTCTGTGGGGTGGAAGATTCAGCTGGTCTTGCCTGACTGCAGGGTTGGGGGCCTGGCCAAATGCAGAGGCTGTCCGTCTTTCCATCTGTTCCCAGGTCGATTTAGGGGCTGGAGTTCTCCCAGACCAGAGCAAGGTCTAGCTTCCTCAGCTCTTGTATGACCCTTCACACCCACACATACACATAGTGGGTCACATGGCCCACTAGTCACAGTAACATGTGCACACAGGCACAGGTGTGTGTGCTTAGTCTTCATTACACACAGGTACATTTGTCCACACTCATACATATAGGCATACGAACCTTAAAGTACATACAAACATACAGGCATCTAGACATGCACAAATAATCACACATGCAGATGACGTGACCCATGAGCAGTTGTATACAGTTGCACACACATGAATGCAAATACAAGTCACCTAGACAGTCATATCTGATAGAACCATAGCATGTTGGAGCTGGAAGGCACCTCAGAAATGGTCTGGTCCAACCATTTATTAGATGAGAAAGCAGAGGCCCATCATCATAAAATGCGCTCTCTCTCTCTCTCCCTCTCTCTCCCCCCTCTCTCTCTCACACACACACACACACACACACACACACTCCCAGCCAATAATAATAGAGGGTTCCTCAATGAGTTGTGGGGAAGAGGACAGAGGAAATGCTGGGTTGACCTCAGCCTTCCTGCCTATGGAAAGTCACTGGGTCTCTGGGTAGATGAGGTGAGATCCTCTGTCTGGGCTGAATGTAAGTGGAACTGTTCCTCTGGTTGGAGAAGCCCTGAGGAACACTGTAAATTCTTTGATCCGCTCCAGCTTTCTCCCTCCCCTCCTTCAGGCCCCCTCCCATCTGTGGCCCTCTCTCTGCCTCAGTGGCCAGCTTAGGCTTTGGCTGGGGGGGTGGGGGGCAAGTAGGGAAATCTGGGACGATTCCCAGGCTGCCAATCCTGAGTTGTGTGGTAGCCTTGCTTTGAGCTGGTGGGAGGATAGGGGAGGAAAGAGGGCAGCAGTTTTCTCCGGCTTCTCTCCAGGGCATCGGCGCCATGGCATCTGTCAAGGTCAGATAGCGAAGGCCGGAAAGAACCGGCTCTCGACTCGAGCCTCCCTGTGCTGGGCGGGCAAGCTGGCCTCTCGGCCCCTCTTGGCTCATTATTTTTGTGCTCCCGAGGCCAGAGCGACACCTCCCTCCCTCCCTCCCTCCCTCCCTCCTTCCACTAGGCCTGCAGTCTGGGGGCTTTTGTTTTCTCGTTATTTCTTTAGCTCCAGCCGCAGAGGCCCTAGCCCGCAGATGTGGCAGTGGACTAAACCTGCCAGGGAGAGCTGTTAAGGCCACAGACAATTACCATCATTGGCTGTTGTGGGTGGTGGGCAAGGGAGAAATCTCCTTGCCAAGGGGGAGTATGTTTTCTTCCTAGGTAGGCAGGCTATGGCCCCATTCCGCATCACGGCCAAGTAGGGGTGGGAGCAGGTGGCCAAGAGACCACCTGGCCATCAGGGTTTGCACACAATCTTGCTTTTCAGCTGCCAAAATTGTTGGGCCCATTTTATGGGAGGGGGAAAATCATGCTGGGGAGAGGTGGGCGTAGCTAGCCCAGGTGACCCTTCTGTCCTAGAAATCAATCACAGCTTACTCTGCCTGGCCCCTCTCCTCCACAGATAAAACCTCACTTAAGTGAAACAAGAAACCTGCAACAGGATGGGGAATAGGTACAGGGCTAGCCCCCATTCTTCTGCCCAGGTTTCCCCATCCACCTCATGTCTGGGAGACAACAGCCTGGTTCTTGCAAGAGAGGGCCTCCCTGTACTCCAGTCCTTACCTACCTTCTCTTTCTCTGTTTTCCCCTCTTCCCCGCCTTCCAATGGAAGCATTTCACATTTGCAGAATTTCACTTGTCGGCATAGCAGTCTTATCTTGGAAGGACTAGTCATCTACCATAAACCTCTGTGCCACTTTCACCATAGTCTCCGTAGCATGGCAAGGAACCACAAACCTCTGTACCCAAGGACACAGATGTAGATGGACACACACACTTTTTTTTCCTACATACAAACACATACACACCAGTGCTGTGGGTTTCTGGCACTGTTAGGCCCTGCCATGTACAATAAATCCTTCTTAGTTTGTGGGTTATTGACCCGATAGAGCGTGGCTGCCCTGTCAGGCCCCCGGGCAGGGTACATCCAGCTCACCCGCCAGCGTCATGGGTGTGTGTGTGTGTGTGTGTGTGTGTGTGTGTGTGTGTGTGTATACCCTGTATGAGCCCCTTGTGTTTCTGAGCAAAAATTTCCAGAGGATTTTTTCCAGGCCAGCCGTGTGCTCTGCTGCTGATAGGGAAATCTGAGTCTCACAGCAACTTTTCCCCTGATTCCCTTTGCTGTACCCTCTGGCTGCAGCCTGCCTTAGGGACCCACAGCCAAAAATCTACCCCCCCTTTCCTATTTCTAAAGTCCCATATGTTAAATTCTGGAAGGGAGCTGGTACCAATGGCCAACATGGAGGGGTACCCAGCCCTCTCTTTGTCTCTCTGTCTCTGTCTTCCCACCTATGTTCACTCAACTGGTGTTTGGGGCCAGAAACCTGGTGATCCGTCCAGAGGAGACTGATGCCTGTATCAGTCAGCCCCTGCTGGAGTCACTTGGAAGGTCTTCCCCAGCCTTCTTCTTCCTACCTCCAGCAGTCTTTCTCTCTTCCTTTTCAAACCAGCCAGGCTGGCTGAACCTTCCTAGGCCAAGGTCCCTGCCTTTTTATTTCTTGCTCTTCCTCCCTGCCACCCCCACCCTTGCTTGGTGAGCCTCTTCCAACAATGGCTGGGGAAATCTCCTAGGTTGGAATGTGGTTCTCACCCCCTTTACCCTATGACCCAGCCTGCTCTAATGTGGAAGGCGGATGGGGGGTTGCTGGACAAGGAAGGGGGCAGGAGCAGCTGGAGGCCTTGTGTGATGGCTAAGGCTGACTCTTCCCACTCCTCACCCCCCAGGAAACTCAAAACCCAAGAACCCAGTGCTGTGGCAAAGCAGTGCAGCCCTCGTACAATGAGAGCTTGTGTGGAGCCTGCTGGGATAGCCTGTGGGATGCTGGGGGAGGAGAACAAGTGGTGTTCCCTGCTGTTTGACTTCCTGCAGAGACATCCAGCCGCCTTCTCCTCTTCCTCCTCCTCTCAGAGCTGCCGTCCCAGCCATTCACCCACCCTCCTCCCGCCCCCGTTCTCTGGAGGAAAGACCGAGGAGAAGCTGGATCTGGGGGTTCGGTTCTGGATCTGCTATTGGTAGTGTGACCTTGGACAAATCACTTTGCTCCGTGGCCCTTGTGGCCTCGGGTTGGACTGGATGTTTTTTAAGGTTTCTTTCACCTCTAATCTGCTGTGAGTTGCCAAGATCATAGAATCAGCCTTCTAGAATTGGAGGAGGCTTCAGAGGGCATCTGGTCGAAATCTTTCATTTTACAGATGAGGAAATCTGTGACATGTCCAAGGTCACACAGGTAGAGGTGGGATTTGAATCCAGATCCTCCAACTCCAGAGTCGCTGTTCTTTCCTTTGAACTCTGAAGGTAGAGGGATGTTTTTTTCTTCAATCCATCCCCTGCTGGCCTATAAAATCCTGCTACTTAAGCAGCATGGGGTCATCAGGGTGGGGACCAGACACCCACTGGACCCTTAGTGGGAGGGGTACAGCTCATTAAGACTCCGAGGATCTTAGTGAAGGGCCGCTTCATCACCCCCCACCACCCCACCCCAACCCCCGCCCCTGCCGTGGCGTTGTGGATAGAGGCTGGACATGGAGTCAAGAAAATCTGTGTTTGATCCTTCCACACCTTAGAGACAGATGTGTGACCCTGAGCAAGTCATTAATTTCCTTATCTCTAAGATGAGATCCCAATAACATGTGCCATACAGGGTTGTTGTGAGGACCAAATCAGTGAATATGTATAAACTGAGTTGCAGACCTCAAAGAGCTTTGTAAATGCTAACTCTTTTAACTCAACAGGACCCTGGACCTTGGTAGAGAGCCTGGATCCCTGGGTTCTGGGTAAAAATGTTAAAGACAGCTGGAAAGCGTTGTTGGCGGTATAACAGATTGGGGGGGACACAGTATGGTTTCTGCTCTTGGCTATACCCAACTGACTTGATGTCTGGCCTTGGGCAGCTTCTTTGGACTTCCGTGTTTTTCATTTATAAAATGGGAGAAATGATCGTGGCCCCATTTGCCTCACAGTGAGGGCTTGTGAAGAACCAGAGAAAAGGGGTGTGTGTGTGTGTGTGTGTGTGTGTGTGTGTGTGTGTGTATGTGTGTTCTGGAAAGACCCAAGTGTTGAGTGAATTTTCTTTGGGTTTCCCAGTACCGTGTACCCTCCTTCCTTTCAGGAGGGCTCTGACGGTGCTGGGGTAGGGACCATTTCTAAACTGCCCCCTAGTCCTGTTGTTCAGCCCTCAATGTTGGCCTGGCATGCCTTTGGGGGCGAAGGGACCCCTTTATTCTTGTGGTCTTGGCTAGTAAGTAGGTAATTCATTTTGACTGCATGTCAGTGAAATGAAGGCCCTATGTTGACATGGTTGCTCTGGTTCTAGCAGAGGGTTTGTGGGGAGAGATGTTGGTCGTAGAGTCCTTGGATCTAGAGATGACCTTGAGATAATTGAGACCATTCCTCTCTCCCTTGGTAGACTTGCCAGCCGCCAAACACATGCATTTCCATGTATCTCCCTGTCTTTCCGAGCATCTTTCTTCCATGGGAAGTTCTCAGAATCAGGGATCAGAGAGGGTTGAAGCATCCACCTTGTTAATCAGCCCAATTCAACCAACTAGTGCTGCCTGAGGCTGCCATTCCTGTCTGTCCTTCTGTCCAGTTTGTCCTGGTGGGCCCAGTTTGGTATGTGTGCCTTGTCCAAGAGCATATATGTGTGTTCCTCTTTCTCTGTGGGGCCCTTTATCTTAGTGGGGCCACAGGCTAAGGAAATTGAAGAGGTTTGGGACTTGACCTTGGCCCTGAAGATTTTGGATTGGCAGCAGAGAGGAGGAGTGGGGGAGATGTTTCAGTGTGGGAGAAGTAATATGAGCAAATGGGTAGGGAATTGGGGGGCACGTTTAGTAAACTGGGGATATGGTGAATAGACCAGTCTGGTTGGAGCAAGGCTGGTTTCAGTAGGGAAGTGATGAGACACAAGCTAGGGAGGTAGATTGGGACCACAATCATACGGGGTGTTTCACAGCTTAGAGTTTGTTCTTGATTTGGTAGGTACTGGGGAGCCTTTCATGGTTCTTGGTCTGGGAACTTATGTAATTAGAGCTATACCTTAAGAGGATAAATCAGATTGTGGTGTGCAGGATGGATTAAAGGAGGTGTGTGTGCTGGGAGTAGGGATGGAGAATGAGAAGAGAAGTCTAGAGAAGGCATTCCCAACCACTTTGCTCATGACATCAATACCAGCATTGTGATGTCATTGGCGTAGCGTTCCAAACACCAGGGCTGATGTGGTCCCCTTCCTCTGCTCCCCAAAGCCCTGTAGTACAGAATCCTGGGGAGGGGCCCTGCCCACGGCCTTCTCTGGAACATTGGGAGTTGATTGGCAAGGTAAATCCCCAATCCCTGCTCCCTGGGGCTTGGAGGTACCTCCAGGGATTCTCTTGAGGGTCTGACTTTTTTCTTTGAAGGTGATTCTCACACAGAAGGGTAGTGGTGGCATACAGAGAACATTTAGAAAGAAAGAAGGGAACATTGGAAGCCACTTCTCCGCTCTGTTCCCTGGTGCTGAGCAAATTCACATCTATTTATTGGGAAGGCAGGGCTGAATCTCCCCATTTCTCAGAGAGAGAATCCAAGATCTTGAGAAGGGCCATGATACAGGCAAAGCCTCCGAATGTGTCAGGCAGAGCTGGAACTACATCCCAGACCTCCCCAGTCCCATGACCTGGTCTCTTGTTTCTCTTGTCTCGGGTTCAATTTTAGAGCTAAATATAGGACTCTAATGGGTTGGGGAGAGATTCACTGGGGGTCCTACCTTCATGAATTGATCCTGGGTTGGGAGCTTATTGAGGAGAAGAACTCAAGGGGCTGCTTAATATAGTGGGAAGAACACTAGGTTTGGAGTCAGGGAACTTGGGTTTGAATCCTAGCCTTGCTATTTTGATCTTAGACAAGTTGTTAGACTTAAGCTCTCTGGGCCTCTATGGCTTTATCTTTAAAATGAGGGGGTTGGATTTTATGCTTTCTAGCCCCCCCCAATACTTCTAAATCCTGTAGGCCTCTGAAGTAATGATACTAGGGTTGCAGATGGGACTTGGTGCTGTGGTTTCACTTGGGTGATGGGTAGGAAGAAGAGTACCAGAAGAGTTACTCTCCCTCCGCTCGTCCCTCCCAGAAATGAGTCTGTAAGCATGGGGAAGAGAAAGGGTGTGATCTCACCAAATTGTCCAGGGAGGAATCCTTCTAAGTCTGATGTTCACCCTTTTTCTGCAGTTCCACCAATGAGGCTCAACTTGCAGGAGGAGACCCACCCCACTGCCAGACCCTGACACCAGGAACTCCCCTGGATGGTCCAGGACTGACACCCCATCCCTGCCCCCTTTTCCCCATCTACTCTGACTGGCCTTCTGCCTGGGAGCTCCTGCAGCTGGTGCGAAGAGCTTCGTGGAGGGAGGTGGGTACCCTCTGGCACTGACGTCCGAGGAGGAGGGGAAAAGACCAAGGAAGACAGAAAAGATCAAAGGTGACTGCAAAGCTTCTGATTAGCCTTGGGCCTAAAGTGTGATTGAGAACCCTGTTTGAGGACCAGGACCTTGGAGGAAAGGGAGGAAAATGGTGGGTTGGCCCCTCTGCAGTAGAGAAGAGGGAACCTCTTTCAGAGCAGTATTGAAAGACCATTCCCTTCTTGGGTCTTCAGATTGAATCATCTGTCCCCAGAGTGCCCATGGCTCAGGAGGACCTTTGGCCTGGTCAGAGAGTAGAGGAGCTAGGGTATCTCAGACCTGGCTATGGGAACTCTAGATGCTCCAATAAGAGACCCTTCTGAGGAAAGAGCCTGGGCAGGGGGAACTTCTAATGGCTAGAGGGTCTTGGAGTGGTTGCTTTGGAATAATCTTTCAACACATTCCTTGGTTTCCATTCATCTCTGTCATTCTCCAAATCTGGCTTATAGCTTCTCCTCTTCTCTTGCTGTTTCTCCTTGTTCTCTAGTTGCTCATGTCTGTCTTGAACTGCCTCTTTCTGTCCTGCTGTTTCTGTGTCTGTTTTTCCATCCATTCTTCTGTCTCCAACATTTTGTAACTCTCTGTCTCTCTGTCTGTCTTTATGTCTGTTGCTGTCCTTCTGTCTATCTCTCTGGGTCTCTCTGTTCCTGTTTTTGTGTCTCAGTCCTTCCATGTCTCTGTCTATTCCCCCTGTCCCCTGCCTCTGTGTGTCTGTCTATCCCCATGTCTGTGTCTCAGTCTCTCCGTCTCTGCCCTTCATCTCTGCGTCTCGGTGTCTTTGTATTTCTGTCCCTCCGTCTCTGTGTCTCAGTCTCTTGGTGACTCTGTCTACCCCCAGTGCAATGTTCTATCCTCTCCCCCCCCCCACACACATACACTCAGACAATCAGGACCTTTGTGGGATGACCGATGGGCCGGCCGGCCGGGCGCCGCTGGCTCCGCATTGCTGATGAAATGGAGCCCTTTGTTGTTCTCTCTTTAGTCGGCAGTATTTCTTTTTGGGGGCTGGATGTATTCCTGGCAGGGCTGATGATGGATGCTCTCTCCCTTCCAGCAGCAGCATTTTGGATTCCTTGCCCAGGGCCAAAGCTTGCTTGCCTTTCTTCTCCCCTACCCCTCCTACCCTCTCAACCTCCCCAGGCTGTAACTACTTTCCATTGGCACCTTGGTAGCACATGCCACCCCAGCCTCTCCTCAGACTTTCACGTCCAGTGGAGGCCTTTGTGGTGGAGGAGGGCATCAATCTGGCTCTGCTGACTTTGACCGATTTGGTGAATGGCGGATGAGGGCATGGGCTTTGGGGGGCTGGCAGGTACACTGGGTGACCTCCTGTTTCCATTGTGGATACTTTCCCTTATTCCATGAGCAGATCTCGGGGCCCACCAATGAATGGGGAATGGGACCATGAGTGAGACAGTCTTGTTAGAGGCATAAAGGGCTTTGGAGGGGCTTGGGGGAAGTCCTCTTCTTTTTCTGAAGTTCACTCTTCAGTCTTTTGTCCTTTGTTTTCTAAGTATCTGGGGCATTTGTCTCAAACTACCTCTCAAGGAGATCGAGGTCTGCTCAGAGAGAGCACAGAACATTAGTCTTCCTGACCTCGGCTAACTCGTAGTTGTCAGGGTGGCCCTTCCCTCCTAGCTCTGCTCCAGGAGGCTGGAAGGGTCTGAGGATTCATCAACCTTGAGATTCCCACCCCTGCCCCCACCCCAGGCTAAGTTAAAACAGATGAGGCATGACCAGAGTTGGGTGGGAGGACAGACTGGACGGAGGGAGCTGAAGGTCTTTCCAGAAGCAGGCAGGCCTCAAGGGAGGATGAGCCATGGGAAGCTTTGGGGGCAGGCCACAGGTTGGGAGAAGAGCCTGGAGTGACTGGTGACTGTGCCTGCCAGATTCCCCTATCTCTGGACGGCAGGAGCTCTTCTAAGGACCCTTCTAAGCAGCCTGCAGGGGAAAGGCAGGGATGGGCTGATAGGCTGTGCCAGTGAGGGGTGAGGGAGGGGGTGCTGAGGTGAGCAGCATGGAGGTGGATGGGGGGAAGGGAATAGAAGCTTCCATATAGAGACAGGCCCTCTCCTCCCCGCCCCCCCCCCCCCCGCCCCGGCCCCCAAATACACACATTCTTTCTCTCTCTCTCTCTCTCTCTCTCTCTCTCTCTCTCTCTCTCTCACACACACACACACACACACACACACACACACTAGGTGGCCCAGTGCTTAGTCTACTGGGCTTGGAGTTGGGAAAATCTGAGTTCAAATCCAGCCTCAGATATTTACTAGCTGTATGACCTTGGGCAGGTCACTTCACCTCTGCCTTTGTTTTCTCAACTGTAAAATGGGGATCATAATAGGGTTGTTGTGAGAATCAAACGAAATAATGTTTGTAAAGCACTTAATATAGTGCCTGGCAAGTACTGGGCACTTCCTCTCTTCCTTCCTCCTCCCTCTCTCCCTTCCTACCCTCGTCCATTTCCATTTTTCCTTCCTCACTGCCTCCTTCCTTCCTTCTTCCCTCCCTCCTTTCCTTCCTTCCTTCTCTCCCTTCCTTCCTCCCTTTCTTCCTCCCTCCCTCCCTCCTTCCCTCCCTTCCTTCCCTCTGTTCCTCTCATCTTTCCTTCCTTCCCTAGCTCCCTTCTTTCCCTCCTTTCAAGATAAAGGTTCATTGGAACACATTTGAAAGGCTTTAGGGTTTACCCTCTACCTACTAGCAGGGTGACTAAGGACAAGTAATTTTCTCTCTCTGAGGCTCCGTTTCCCCAACTATAAGATGAAAGGTCTGGTGTCTCCAGTCCCTTCCAGCTTTGACATCTTTTGGTTCTGTGAGTTAGGTCTCAGGGACTCAGAGTACTGCCCATCTACCCCTCTCTGTCCACATTTTCTTTAGGACATTTTGAGAGGAATCCATTTCCCTCCTAACCTTCTTGCTATGACCTATTATTTGAGAGCAGGGCTCTTGCCTTCTGTCTAGGCAGTGAAATGGGGTTTCTCCAGCTCCAGCTTTGTAGGCTGCTAGTGCTTGTCCCAGAACACTTGTCCTTTGCCATTTCACGCCTCTCTCCCGGCTAGTCTGGCTGTGACGGAGGAGGACCCTACTCCCCAGACCAGGATTAGGGTTAGGGTCCTATACAAGGAGGCCCTGGGGAAGGAGCTGGGGTCTGTCCCTCAGAATCCCCAGTTTTCTTTGCCTGAGGCAGGGCGAAGAATGGCTTTTGGAAGAGAGTCTCAGGCAGACAAAGACATGGCTACGAGAGAGACCTAGACAGAGAATTCAAGGGAGGTACAGACTAATAGGTGTAAACCCAATGACACTGGACCTGGAGAAGGGCTGGGGGGGGGGGGTCTTAGTGTCCCATACTGCCTCCTTTTCTTCTCTGTTTCCCTTGGGGGTGTGGTGGAGAAGAGAATGGTGGTGGAAGAAGGAGCTGACTTTTATCTGACCCATTCTGGAGGAGCCTAGACCCAGAGGAGAGAGAAGGAGGGAGCTGAGCTTCTCAGTAATTCGGCTATTGATTTCTGTCACTAGCTAGGGCTGGCAGAGAGCACCAGCTCGATTGCTTCCTCCTAGGGTAGAGAGACTCCTCCTGCCTCATTCTCTGGCTTCTTAAGGGCAGTTGATGATGTGGGAGGAGGGGAATCAAGATTTTTAAAACTGGAAGAAGCCTTAGACTCTCTTATTATAAAGGAAACTGAGGCGGAGAGGGGATGTTATTTGGTCAAAGTCCCACAGCCAGAACTAGAATTCAGGATTTAGGATTCTCTTGTCTAGCACACTTCTCATTTCATGTTGAGACTGAAATCTTTATTGGGTTTTGCGGTTGAAGGTAAGGGTTCGGATCCCCTGGGACGTTGGCAACTTCTTGTTTTCCAAGTTTAGAGCTTCTGGAGACCATAGAGTCTGGCTGACCCAACTCGAGTCATCCTATGTCCTGTAGTTCTGTCCTTGTTTCTATGGCCCCTGGGCCCACATGGTTCCGGAGGAGAAAGTGAGGCCGGTGACTTTGCACAGCCCTGCCTCACTCAAATCCAATTCACTTGCAGTCACGGCATCACCTTCCTGATGTCATGGTCCTCTTCAAGAACAAAGGACAAACAATACGAAGAAGTGGAGAGAGCAGGAGTGGGGCTTTACCAATTCATGGCCCCAGATTGACCTTTCCCTTTATCACCATTTATAGGGCAAATCCTTCCTGGCTCACAACGAAATCCCTTCAGCTCTGTGATTTTGTTGGGGGGAGTAGAGGTGAATTTAGGTTAGACACAAGGAAGAACTCCATGGGTTTCAAAGACTCTTGGACAAAGAGGTTCAGGAGCATTGTAAAGATCTACTCCTCTTAGGGGGATGGGGGTAGGGGACAGTAGGATGGGTTCTCAGAGGGAGGGGGTTGGGCAAGATGACTTCAAAAAATCATTGTTGTTGGGAAAGTCACTTTGTTCCTCCTGCTCCTCTCTGTTCTGGGGATTAGGGACTGTCCCATCACACGGAGTTCTCTCCATCCCAACCCAATGGGAACCAAAGGGTACCTTTGGGAATGAGGCCAAGGTGAGAGGCTTAGGAGACATGGGGAGATTCTGGAAGGGGCCAAACCTTAAAGGGTTGACTTCTGGCCCCAGCCTACTCTTTAACAGTGAACTTTGTACCTGCAGTGGGGCTGGGCCTGGTATTTTCAAAAATTTCTCTACCCCATCCATGTCATCCCTTCCCACCGGAAGCCTAGGTCCTTCTGTCTTTGTCACTTGTAGTTGGAGATAGGGGAACGACTGTCATTCTGGGCCTTGAGTGGAGGTGTGGGGGCTCCTAATTCGGGCCAAAAGGATTCTTTGGGACAGATATCTCTGGAGATTTCCCCCTTGACTGGGTCCACTGTGCTCGGTCCCTACCCATCCCCATTCATCATCACACAATGTCCATGTCTGTGCTCTCCAGGGCACCCGGCCCCTGCTCAAATATAGAGGGGAAGGGTCGCTATCTTGGCCACAGGTTGGTATCATGGGATCCTAGATTTGGAGCTGGGGGAGCCTTTAGAAGGCCTAATCCAACCCCCCCATTTTACACATAAGGAAATTGATAGCTAAAGAAGTGAAGTAGTTTGTCCTTGATCACAAAGATGACAAAATTCTAGACTTGAATCCAAGTCCTCTGACTTCAAATCTAGCATTTTCCCCCACTGTGCCAGATTTAAGTCTGGGGATGTTTTGAAATACTTGGCACCTCTTGCCGCTATCCCCGGGTCCTGGGGCTGAACGGATGGGCCTGTAGAGCAGACCACAGTACCTTCTGTGGGCATCCTTCCTTCATAGGTTCTTTCCTTCCTTGTAGCAGCACTTGCTGAGGGGATTGTCAGCCCAAGAGCAGCCCCAAGGCCTAGAAGCAGGGTCTATGGGGATCTAAGGGCTCTCAGGAGCCATTATCACACTTTGAGATGCCACCCTCTCCTTTTTGCTCAAGGACCGTGTTGTGTTAGCCTGAGCCAAATGGAGTTGGGAAAATCTACCCATGGGGCAAATTTGAATGTTCCAGAGCCTATGAGACACAGGTTTCAGATTATCTACGCCCTAGCCTGGCTGCCGTCCCTCCCATGGCTGCAGATAATGTGGAGCTGGCAGTGTGTGTTGTCAGCAGACACCCACCCTTGTCTGTGTCCTTGGGGTGGGGTGGGGGAGTGTGTGAGCACTTTGGGGGAGAGAAAACTGTCCTGCTTCTGTCCTTACCTTTACTTGGGGCTCTGATGTCCCTTCATGAACCAGGGCTCCCAATATTATCCTCTATTCTCAGCTTCTTTCTCACTGTGGTCATTATCCCCACCCCCACACCCCACTAATGCAAGGGCCACTCATTGGAGCGGGGTGTGTGTGATGGTGGTGTGGGAAGACTAGGGAGGAGGGCGGCAAAGGGCTCTGGGGCCTGGCGGGCTGGCGAACAGGACAAAGAGTCAGTGTGTGCCCGGCTGGGGGGGGGGGTGAGGGGTGGAGCTCCAGCCAGATGTGAGTCTCTCCCAATGAACAAACAACCCGCTCAGCGGGCGGCACTGTTCCACCCTGCCCAGGCCCTCTGGCTCTGACCCTCCCTCCTGGAGCTCCCAGATGGGTGGGGGACCATGGGCTGCCCCCCACTCCCAAGCAGAGGAGGGCAGCAGTTACTACAGATGCCAGAATCCACCACCAGACTATCAAGGGATGATGATGGCTCCTGAGAGCCCTTGGGTCCCCATGGACCCTGCTCTTGGGTTTATGTTAAATGAAAGCCACAGCCTCATCTTCTCAGATTCAGTGATAGTCACAGTGTCCTTGGGGACAGATTTTATTTTGAGGGCACAAGACAGAAGGCTGGCTGACATGGGAATAAGAAAATTCTTTTCCCCCAGTTAGCATTAGAGGAAATGTAAAGGATGTATCACACAGCACCGTGTGAACCTGGGCAAGTCTCTAGAACTTGGTGTCCACATTGGCTCTCAAGGTTTCTGAAGGTCCTTGTAGCCCCAGATCTATGATACTATAAGTGGCCTTTCGACTTACTCTGGGATGGATCAAGGCATGAAAAATGAGGCCTGCCTTTCCATGGACCTCCCCAATCCCCCAGAGCCTGGTTCCTTCAGTATCTCTTTGCTCTGAAATAAGGGCTTCCCTAAGACCCCAGTGTAGCAGGACCACTAGGAAACCTGGAATGTGGTTATTAACTGGCCATATTAACTTAGAAAATGTTCGCGCTCAGAGGGGCCTAAAAGACCATCCAATCTAATTCTTTTCAATTTGATGGATGAGGAAGTAGGTCTAAAGATGGGGAAATGACTTAACCACGGTCACACAGTTGGGAGAGGGTGGTTACAGGACTATTCATCCCCATTTCTTACCAGTTTCATGGAGACCCAAGTCCTGGGGGGGATGGGTACAGATCTCCCTAACCTTAGGGAGTTTGACCTACGAGTCATCATGTTGATTCTTCAGCCTAAACAGAAAAAGTATAGGTGAGAAACTTTGCAAAAGCTTTAGAAGTAAAGGTTAGGGATGGGAGAGTCAGGGGTGTTCTGTTATTAACAGGAGCCCTTCTTCTTCCTGAGGCCTGGTTGGGGATTAGAGATTAGGAATTGAAGTTGGCCCAGACACCCTGTCCCTTGGACCTGCTGCCTAGGTGAGCGGCTTCTGCCCACACTATGGTTCCTCTTTGTTCCCCTTGCCTGAGCCTGGTGGGGGATGAGGTGCTGGGGGATACATTAGGTACTGACCCCCCCATATAGTCTGGCCCCCTGCAGAGTTTTCCTGCCGATTCTTCGGCATCAGCCATCCCTCCTCCCCCAAAAAGGAAAAAAAAAAACTTTGTAGGATCATAGGAACTAGGTGAAAGAGGAGAGAACTAATCTAATCGTCCCATTTACAGGTAAAGACTCTGAGGAACACAGAGAAATGACTTCTGCAAGGTCACATGGATCATTGGATCATAGATTTAGAGCTGTAAGGGACCTCAGAAACCATCAAGGCCAACCCCCTCATTTTACAGCTGAGGAATCATGCACAGAGAGGTTACCAACTTTGTCCAGGCTCACACAGCCAGTACGAGTCCAAGCTGGAAAATATGAAGTAGTAGAGCTGATATTTGGCCCCAGATGCTGTGACTTTAAAGCCAGTGGCCTTTCCGTTTGCACAGCTGTCTTTGGGTTGGGGGGAGACTGTTAGAATCATGGGGTAGCTGCGCCCTAACTCTGCCCTCTCTTGTCTTTGCAGAGTAGCAGGCTTCCAGACCATGCATCTGCCTTGAGGCTGCCTCCGTATTCTCTCGGTGTCCGTGTCATCCCCGGCCATCAGGGGCGGGAGCCCATCACTGGGCCCAGGGTTGGTTGGGAAGCTCCCCTGACGGGGCTCAGTCGCCATCCCGGCCCTGGCCCCAACCATGTCTAGTCTTGTCGGCAGCCCACAGCCCGATAGTGGCGGCAGCGGCAGCAGTAAGTCAGGCGCTGTAGAGAAGTGCAGCTCAGATGAGGCCCTTCCCCCTGCCAACCCAGAGCGACGGAACAAGAGTGGCATCATCAGTGAGCCCCTCAACAAGAGCCTGCGGAAGTCTCGGCCTCTGTCCCACTATTCCTCCTTCAGCGGCAGCAGCTCAGCGGGTGAGCTGGTGGACAAGGCGGCTGCCGCCTCTGGGCTGGCCAACGGGCACGACCCGCCCATGGACAAAACCAACCCTACCTCAAAGCACAAAAGCGGTGCCGTGGCCAGCCTGCTCAGCAAGGCGGAGCGGGCCGCAGAGCTCTCCGCCGAAGGACAGCTGACGCTGCAGCAGTTCGCCCAGTCCACTGAGATGCTGAAACGTGTGGTTCAGGAACACCTTCCCCTGATGAGCGAGGCTGGGGCTGGGCTCCCAGACATGGAGGCCGTGTCAGGCACCGAGGCCCTCAACGGTCCTTCCGACTTCCCCTACCTAGGCGCCTTCCCCATCAATCCGGGCCTCTTTATCATGACGCCTGCGGGCGTGTTCCTGGCCGAGAGCGCCTTGCACATGGCAGGCCTTGCGGAGTATCCTATGCAGAGTGAGCTGGCTTCTGCCATCAGCTCGGGCAAGAAGAAACGGAAACGTTGCGGCATGTGCCCGCCCTGCCGACGGCGGATAAACTGCGAGCAGTGTAGCAGTTGTCGCAACCGAAAAACTGGCCACCAGATTTGCAAATTCAGAAAATGTGAGGAGCTCAAAAAGAAGCCTTCTGCTGCTCTGGAGGTAACCTGTTAGATTAGGGTCCCTGCTCTAGCTTCCCAAGTCTCCTGTCTGTCCCCCAACCCTGCTATCCCTCCATATAAGCCCAAGTGGAAAGGCCTGCTTAGATTCTGGGCTACTGCTCTGACCAGGGGGGCTCAGGGCGGGACTTGTCCATCCATTGTGGTCCCTCCGGATGAGCCAGCCAACTCTTTCCTACCCTCCCCTGCTCAGCCCCCTATAATGAGATTTCACACATATACGCCTCCACCCTTCCCCACCCTGGGTCTGGTCAACTGTTCATTAACCAACAAGGACCCGGGTACATGGTGGTTCCCTTGGTTGATGAGGCCCTATGAGATTCATTTCTTCCAGCCCTTAGAATGGCCGGCCAAGCGCACTGGAGTGATGGCTGGAGTTTATGGAGTGTGGGTCCTCTGTGTTATCCAAAACCTGGCAGGCTGCTTGGTAGTTAGCATTCCTTTACTTCTGGGGAGACAGGGTGGGGGGTATTCTCCAAGTGGGGTATGCCTCAGTCCAATAACTCTCCTTCAGAGTGGGGTTGTCTAGGAGGCACGTCATCCCAGGGAGGGGATACCATCTAGGCCCAAACTTCAGGGTCATAATACCCTCTCTTTTCCCCCACCCCTTTCCCTTGGACCACTCTCCTCTGGAGGGTAGAGCCTGTTGCTGGCCCACTGGTGTGGTATGTCTCTAGTACAAAAGCATCTTTTCAGACAGGCCCGTCCCTCCCCCCGCGGCCCCCCCCCCCAACTTGATTTGATTGCAAATTGTAGGAATGGTTGGAAAACAATGATTGTGTCCCTGGCACCGAAGGCCTGGGCTACCTCCTCAGCCCCCTGCCCTCCCTCTTTCCTCTTTCCCTCCCTCCCCTTCTTACCCAGAGAATTAGCTGTTTGTTACACAAACACAGACTGCATAAACAGATAAATACAATAAGTGGGTACGTATGCATTCATAAAGTCTGCACACAGTGTAGCCATGCAGATAGACACTGACTCAGTAGGAAAAAACACACAGATACGTAGACATAAGCACAGGCCCAGAGTCACACAGACTCAGTTTACTTGTTCCTTTGGACATCTGTGGGCCTCAGCTTGGGTCTTCCGTGTCAAGCCCTACTCTTACCTTCTGTGATGAGCTCGGCGGTCATTTCGAAAAGGTCCTAGGAAATGATCTAGAGTAGGGACTGAGATAGGTCAGCCTCAGAAAGGCCAGGGAGAGTCAGGGCCGCCTGGCAGCCCTTGGGGATTATGAGTGTAGGACTCCCACAAGACTAGCACCCACCCCGCCTTTCCCTAGGAGACATCTGACTTGGCCTCCAGATTTTAAGTCACTGGGCTTCCTTCCTTTGGTTCCTGGGGCTAAGGGGACCAGGGGATAGATGTGTAGGTCTAGAAAGGCCTAAAAACTAAGGAGGACTCCCCCGCTTTGCCCTCACCCACATAGACCCAGCTCAACAACCTCACTGCTCTGGTCTAGAGTTAGGGAATTCTGGAGGGCTCAGGTACCCAGTTATTGGGCCAGCTGACTGGAGGCAGAAAGCAGGGAAGGGTAACTCGTGGGGGATGGGCTCAGAATCAGCCTTCACTTCCCTCGGTGTAGTTGGTATGGCCAAGAGCTGAGGGCAGGATTCTAGCGGAAGAGAAATCTGCTTCCCCTCCCTCAAAGGAACAAAATTCCCACCTCAAGAGGGAATAGGGGAGTGGGGTAGAACAGGATCCATGTTTTAGAGGGGGAAGTCTTCCTTCATGTAGCAAAATGCTGAGTTATAAACTTCCCCCCTCCAAATGAAACATAGTCAACAAGCAGTTTAAAGCCCTTACTATGTTCCAGGCACGGGGGATAACGAGAAAGGCAAAACCGTAACCAAAACCAAAACTGCGGTCATACTGAGAAGGGCGAAACCTAGACTCCTCTGAGAATCCAGGGGTAGGACTGGGGGCGGGGGGGGGGGGGGGGGGGTGGTGGCAGGAGGGCACTGCTTTGGTAGGGTCTCTGAGTCAGACAGCTTCCTAGGAGTGGAGCAGAGAGCACAGCTCAGCACCTATGCTGGGCCTATCCATCTCTGGTGGCTTGGAGGAGAGATCCTTTTCCAAAGCTCAATTGTCAGAGAAGTCCAATGGGTTCTTCTGTTCTCTAGTACACTTCAGAAAAAGAGGCAGGACCTGTTGGTGATGGCAGCAGCAGCTTGGAGAGGAAGGAGTGAAGGGAGGCCGAAAGCAAGCCCCCTGAGGTCTAGGGTAGGGGCTAAGTGAGGGCTTTTGGGAGGCCGGCCACCCCCAGCCTGTGACTTAACTCCGATTGTTTGTCTCTCCTGTCCCCCCACCCCATCCTTCCTTCTCTTCCTTTCTCTCCAGAAGGTGATGCTTCCAACGGGAGCCGCCTTCCGATGGTTTCAGTGACGAGTGGAGCCCCGGAGCTGCCATCTCGTGCAAGCCCTTGCTTGTGTTATCTCAAGTAGGGGATTCGGGCGAAGACGAATGGATGCACCTATGTCTTTTAGAACCAAAAATATTCTCTCGCAGATTTCATTCCTGTTTTTATATATATATTTTTTGTTGTCGTTTTAACATCTCCACGTTCTAGTATAAAAAAAATCAAGAAACAAAAACATTTAACTGCTTTGCAGAAGAAGACAAAAAAGCAAAACGAGTCTGTAAAGTGTGGAGGCTTAATAGCAAAGATGGACAATCAGTCCCCTTCGTGTGTTGCTGTTTCTGTTGTTTGTGTGGAAGATGCCGTTTCTGTGTAGAGAATGTACATTTTCAGTAACCTTTGGAAATCTAGTTACTAATAAGCACTACTGTAATCTAGCACAGTTGTTTAACTCCACCTCGTTTAAACTTTGTTTGATCATAAAATAGTGCATAGTTTTCCTAGAGTACGCCACTTCATGTTTATAATGAGAATATGTTTATAGCGATATAGAGTCCCCACCCCGGAACCATCCACATCTGCAACTTACCAGCCAGGAGCAAAGCTTCAGAGGTGGGCGCCCCCCAAGCAGACCGCGTCGAACCCCGGTGGTCCTTCAAAAGAAAATTAAACATGGTGACGAGACGACTCAAAAAGTTCTGTTATCTAATGTACATGGATCCAGGGCTCCAACATACAAAGGTGCCCCAATCCCAGTTTTACTTAGAAAGAAAAAAAATCATTTTTCTAATCTTGCTGAGGTTAAAGACAGAACTGACCCAGGGCAGGCTGAGGATTCCCGCCCCCCCCACCTACATCACCACCCCCAGGCCCTGGTCTCTTACTGCTGATGGACACGCTGTTTGTATTGTTTTAGCGAACCAGGCTGTTTTGTGAATAAAATGAATGCATGTTTTGTGTCTCAGTTCACATCTTGGTTCTTGACCTTCAGTTTCATGGGGAGCCCTGGGTATGACCACATTCTCTTTCCTCCCTCCCTACTGTCCCCAAGTGGATGTCTTATAAATCCCCCCCTCCGAAAATCTATGGATCCAGCAAGGAGTTGAGATACTCCATCCCAGGACCCAGGAGACGGAAAGAGCTGGGCTCTCTGGGAAGAAAGAACAGGAGGTGTCTACAAGGAGACAGAGGAAAGACTGTTTGAAATGGTCTTTTCATCTAGTTGGGGTAGAAAGAAGGCAGCAGTCCCTTCCATACTGTCTTTCCACCCCCACCAAGTCCCTGGACCTCAGATAACCCACAGCTGGATGGATCTATGAGTCTTCTGATGGTGGGTGGGGTGGATGGGGAGGGTGCGCTGCAGACCCCATGCTGGCCCAGAGCTGACAGTAATCATGGTTTTATCCCCAGCTGGGGCTTTGGGGCTTTTCTTGTTCTGACCCTCTCCCTGCTTTGTGCTGTTCAAAGCAGCCCCATAGTCCCTTGCTGGGGAGTCAGAGGAATAGAGGACAATAGTGTATTCCTTGTCTGCCCCACACATTTATTCCCCCACTATTCCTCCCTATACGCATAGAGCACTGCTCCTGGCACGCCAGGCGTCTACTTGACCAGGCCCCTGATTGTCCTTTTTAAATTTCTGGACCTGCTTTTCTGACATGAGATCTCTGTGTCCATATCTCTTTATCTCTTAACTATTCCCTTCCCCATACCCCACACTTTCCCTTTTCGCCCCTGAGGCAATTGGGGTTAAGTGACTTAACCAAGGTCACACAGCCAGTAAGTATCTGAGGTCACATTTGAACTCAGGTCCTGACTCCAGGGCCAGTGTTCTATTTACTGTACCATGTAACTGCCCCCCCCCCCCCGCCCCCAATCTCTATCTTTTTCTTTTTTTTGGTGGGGGAGGAATTGAGGTTAAGTGACGTAACCAAGGTCACACAGCCAGTAAGTATCTGAGGTCACATTTGGACTCAGGTCCTGACTCCAGGGCCAGTGATCCATCCACTGCACTGCCTAGCTGCCCCACACCTTCCTTTCTAATGGGCAGCTATTAAATGTGCACTTAGTTCGCTCTCTTCCCCTCACACATGATTTGGCTCCCAAACCATCCCTTACCAGATGCAGAACACTGTCCAACAGGATTTAGCTTGTCCTACAGTCTTGACCAGCCTTACTCCAGTCTCCACTTGGGGAAGTAAACATACCTGGGCAGCTCTGAGTTCTAGGAAACCTAACATTTGTCCTAGCTCTCCCCTCTATTCTTGGGCTCTGGGCTTTGAGGGACTGGCTTTTTCTTCCAGGAATCATTGCCTGGCCAGTGAACCATTATGTGTTGAGCTGTGTCCAGTGAAGATGCTTCGTGGGCCTGGGGGAGTGGAATGTCATTGAGCTGGGGGAGCCAAGAGGGGTCCATACTCAGTGTGGAGGGACGCTACCAAGGTGGAAGTTTCTGAAAAGCCTGAAGAGGAAAGGGGGAGTGAACATGGTCTGGGTGGGCAGGGGGAAGCTGCTGGGATCAATATGGGAGAGTCACCTATTGGACATTGGTAGGGGGGCCCAGCTTGTTTAGTGGGGTGTCATTCAAGCTCAGGCTGCATGGGAGGATGAGGTATTGGAGAGGTTAGTTATGATAATAGGATAGCTCGGGGTAGGCATGGATGCTGGGTGATAGCAGCAGGAAGTTGGAGTTAAAAGATCCAGCTTCAAGTCTACACTGGCTGCATAACCTTGGACAAGTCACGTAACAGTGACTTCATATCTGGGTCTGTTATGTGTAAGATGAGGGGCTTGGACTAGAAGATCTTAAAGGTCCCTTACAGTAAGCTCTAATATTTTTTGATTATGTGGGGCCTGGGTTCTAGTTCTGGGTCTCTGCCTTTATTGGTGTGACGTGGGGGTCCAAGTGCTTCCCCGGGACAATTTTCTCTCATAAAATGAGATGACTTACAATCCTTTCCAGCTCTTAACATTCTAGAATGAAATGAGAGCGTATGTAAAGTGCTTTTCAAATCTTAAGGGCCTATATGAGTGCTACCTATTATTCTAAGGCTAATAAGTGAAGAGGTGTATGGGAGGGGGAGAGGAGTCTGCTAGGGAAGTTTCTGTCCTGAGCTAGATACTAGCTGCTCTTCAGAGGACCTGAATGCTTTGTGAAGGATGAAGGTTAGATGCAAGGAAGAACTTGGTGATGGTGACAGATGGTTGGCATGGAAACGAATGAGAGAAGGGTGCAGTCCTTTATGGGGTTATCTCAAGTTCCCTTCCTCGGAGTTGGTGCCAGTTGAGCCCTTGGGAGAATCTAGGACTCTGCCAATCTTCCTAGTCACCCATTTGTGTGTGTGTGTGTGTGTGTGTGTGTGTGTGTGTGTGTGTGTGTGTGTGTGTGTGTAATGGAGGTAAGGTGGGGCACCCTCAGGATAAGCCCCTTCCTGGATGTCTGTGAATGCATTGGGGAAGACGTGGGTATGTGACCGCATGGATGTGCCTGTGTTGTGCGTGTGTGGGAGTGGGTCTGGGTTGAGTTCCCAGCACCCCCCTCCCCTTTTCCCCAGGCCAGAGAGGAGCCGGAGGGCCTTTGGGGGAGGGGGCATGCAGGCAAGGGAGGCAGCTTTCAACTCCATCTCTACCCCAGAAAAATTCCCTTTCATGTGGCTGTTTGTGATCTCTCCAGGCGGTTGGCTTCTCCGAGGAGCTGGGGGGTGGGGTTGTCCAGCCAGGGTAGGGGCTGGAGCCAGTGGGCTTGCTTCTCTCAGACCGCCCCCACAGTTGTGCAAGGACCCAGAAATGAGAGACACCCACACAGGCTGCCTGCCCCCAGTCTCCGTGCCTGTCCATTCTGATGGGGGGCAGGGTATGTGCCCTACCGTCCTCCCTACCCTGCCCTTGTGTTGGCCTGGAGTACATGTACTATAGACTGGCCTCTTTCCCTTAGGCACTAGCTAACACAGCCTAGGTACTGGGCCAGGGGAGCGCAGGGTGGTGGGATTGAGGATAGCTGAAGAGGTTGGAAACCTGGGAGTTGAGAGCCAGAGTTTCCAGTGGGCAATGGTCAGTGGGCCTTGCTCAAGGGACAAGGATGTCTGATGGCCAAGTTTAGGGAAGGTAAGATGAGGGAGAAACCCAGTTTGGTTGGTTGGGGGAATCTCAGGACAAAGATGGGGTGTGCAGTATGGAGCCTCAGAGCCCTTACCAAGGGATTGTCCTTGATGTGGAAAATGATTGAGGTCTGGGTTCGGGATGGTGGTGGAGGGGACCTAATGGGAGGGTTAACGCTTCCCTCTGAGTCCTAGGAATGAGACGACCAGGCCGCTGTCCGATCCCCCCGCCTCCATTCCCCCCAACACCAGGCAGCTGGCACTGGGCACAGTCCACAGATGGCACGGTACAGGCCCCTCGCTGGCGCCCGTACAGGTGTTTGATTGGGGCCTCTAGTGCCAGGGCTTGGTGGGGGGGGCGGTTTGAAGAGGGGGGACTTGCCCACGTCGGCGTCCGGTGACTCATCCATCTATCCCCTGCACTCATTAGCATGGTAATCCGCCTGGTCCCCAGCCTGGCCTTTCGGGCTGGAGCCAGGACTCCGGGGCCCCCCACCCCCACTCCTGTCTGCTCCTCTCACCTCCTCCAGCCACTGGAGGGGCAGTGGGTGGGGGGAGGATGGGGCTGGCGGAACGTGACGGGCACAGGTGGTAGGAACAGCTGCAGCCTCCTCCCCGCCCCTCGCTGGCCAGGCCAGTCCCTCCCGCCCTGGGGAGGGAGGAAGGGGGGATGGGTCAGCTGCCCGCCTGCCCGCATCCCCCACTGCTGTTTAAATAGCCCCCGCAGGCTCTGCATCTGCAGCTCGGCCTGGCATGTTCCCCAGGTGGAGCAGAAACGGAGAGGAGAGGAGGAGGAGGAGGAGGAGGCTGTGGGGGAGACTTTCCCGAACCTCCCCCCTGCTTTCATCACTGGAAGAGGAAGGCGCCTGCGGCTTACAGGCTGGCTCTGCCCCCTGCCCCCTGCCCCCTGCCAGGTCTCAGGGCTTTGAGATCCCAAAGACTAGAACCGTATAAAATATCAAAGCTGGAAAGGACCTTAGAGGTCACATGGACCAAGGCCTTCGTTTTACAGATGGGAACCCAAGAGTCAGGAGAGGGGAAGTGGCTTCCCTAACATCACATGGCCTGTTGGTGGCCGAGCAGATTAGAATCCAGGTCTCCTAGCCTTTTAACACACTGTGCTTTCCCGTGCTAAGAGCATGGAATCTGACTCCAAATCCCAGGAGAGCCAGGGTGCACAGAGGGAACAGGGAAGGGGGCCATCTAGTCACTAACCAGACCTCCAGTCTTGGCCCCAGAGGGCCTGGGAACACTTTTCCTGGAGGTAGTTGGGGAATAAACGGTTGGGACCGAATGGTTCTTGGTCTCTTTCTGGAATTCTTGGCTAAAAGGGTTGGACGATCCTCAGGCCTAGGATGGCTGGCCCTGTATGACAACAGGGGCTGGAGCGAAGGACGGACGTTCTCCTCCTCTTTTAATTCAAGCAGGTTGAATCCTCTGTCTCCGGTTCTCTATGACTCAGGGATGATTCCTGGTTTGGGGTGGCAAAGACTGTGAGTCTTGAGAAGCTCTGTCTTCCTCTCCTTTATGATATGATACATCTCCTGACTTCTCCATTCTGCTATGGATTCCAGGTCCCAATGCTGGCCTGCTTGGCTAGGCCCAGCTCTTCACATCTCCACTTCACCTCTCCACATCCCACAGGTTCTCTTATATTTGGCTGACCTATCCTCCTCTCCTCACACCCAGACTGATGCCCTTTCCTCCCCTGTTCCACCCAGACCCCTTTCTTTCTCTGACCCTCCTGCCAGGGACAGAACATCTTTCCCCTTCCTTACATGTGTTCTGACTCTCCATGAACTCCATTCCTCCTCATCCCCTTTCAAATCCTTCCTCTGCCTCTGCCCTGATCAGCCTAGGCTTCTCAGCCCAGGGGGACCCTTAGCCCTCTTCAAGGGAAGTAGGGAGAAGTAGATACTTCCCTTTGAATTACAGCTTTTCCCCCAAGACTCCGGACCTTGGCCTAAGCCAATGTTCCCCTTCATTCCTGCCCTCTCCTATCCTATTGTCTCTTTCCTACTGGGAGGTTTTGTTTAAAAAAAATCCAGGGGTGGGGGGCTCTGCTGGGGTCTTACTGCTGCTTTGCCACCTTAGCTAACCCCTGAATATGATCCTCCAGGATGCAGTTAAGCCCCCTTAGTTGCCTTGGGCCCCAGTACCCTATCCCTCTGGAAAACCATCTACTTCTCCATGGCCACTTGGTAGCTAGAACCCCTGGAGTCAAGGCCTTGCCCCCAGCAGCTCATGCTCTAGTGGGAAACATCAGAATTCTGTCCTCAGCCCACTCTTCTGGAACTGTCTCTGATTGGCTTCTACCTTTCTAGTTTTCCAGGGAAACCCTGTTCTCTGCCAAAGTACCCCTTTGCAAAGATTGTGAGAGAGAACTACTCGAGAAAGGAGGGGCGGTGTAAGCTGTGTGTGTGAGACTGTGAATCTGAGAGACACTGTGTGTGAGGCTGTCTCAGTTGGAGAGTGTGTCTCTGCTGCTGACCCCTCGTCCCCCTCCAACCCCCACTCGCCCTGAACATACAACCTGCCCCAGCCTATATCTTAGGCCAGCTTGTGAATAGGGGCCCCATTGGGTCAGTGTACAAGGACTTTGGCCCCTGTTATCCCCTCCTACCCTTCTCAAACAGACCCTGGGACAGGTAGCTCTAGGCCCTCTGGAGCCAGGTTAAGGATAGTCTGAGCAGAGACGGGGATAGTCTGAACCAGTGACTTCCCAAAGGCCATTATCAGCCAGGCAACCTCTAGGCAGAGCTAAAGCAGGAAGAGGGCAAGGTTCCCAGGGATGACTAACCCAATTCCGGTGAGCTATTTTCACAAAGCCTGTCCCCCACCATCTATTGTCTACCATTCTGTCTCTCCCTGACCCTAAATTCACTTGAACCTAGAGGGACCTAGAGGCATGGGCGTGAGGATGGTACCATGTTCTAATCTAGCTAACCCCATCTCCTCCAGTTGACGTCACGTAGTCCCGTGGCTCAGCCACAGGCCAGGGTTATGTGTTTTCTAGGCTTTAGAGCTGGAAGGAACACCTCAGAAATCATGGAGTTCAATCTTATAATTTTGCATTGAGGAAGTTTTGATCCAGAGACAGGAAGTCGCTTCCTGAAAGTCACACAGGAAGTGGCAGAGCTGGGATTTTGAATTGAACTCTGACTCCACATCCAGACCTGGGACCGTTAAACTGTTGTCTCCCAGGGTTTTGCGAGGAATCAGGCTTAGAGTCTCTCAATCCAGAGGGCCTAGGTTAAAGTAAACTGTGGGGATGGATTTTCACATGGGTGCTAAGAGGCAGTTGACTGGGTGTCCCAGCAGCAGGGAAAGTGGGCTGTAGTCCTAGGTCAGACAGTTGAAATAACAAGGAGCTTCCTCAGCCCTAGGCCATGTGACTGGCTGAATGATGCTAGGGTCCTTCCCTGCCCCAATTCAACAAGGATTTATGAAACACTTATTTATTATAAGATAAGATAGAGATAATCCCTGCCCCCCAGCAGCTTATATTCTATTGGGAGGAAAATATATGGACACATAATACAAATACACATTTATTCAAATATAAATACAAAAAATACACCAATTAATTATGGGGAAGGGTATGAACTTCTGGGGGAATCAGGAAGGACGTCTTTTGTACGACCCCTGACCCGACAGCTGAGCCTTTGAACAGAGCTGAGGGTTCCAAGAGGAGAAGCAAGGAATGTAAGTATTGAAGCAGCTATTCTATGGACCATGGAAGCTGTAGATTAAATGTGTGTGAGAACACCAAGTAGGCCAGGCTAGCTGGAGCAGGGGAGGTATAAGTGGAGGAATGTGTAATTAATTAGTCTGGAGAAAGATTTGTGAAGGGCTTCCAATGCCAGAGGAATCTGTTTATCCTGGGGCAATGGGGAGTAAGAGAAGCTTCTAGACCAGGGGACTGACATGGTTAGACCTGTGTTTTAGGAAAAAGTAGGGGAGATTCTTTTCCCCGTTCCATCTGTCTAGGCTCGAGGGAAGGCCTAAGATGGACAGAAAGGCCGATGAACCTGTGAGTCCCTAAAATATTTGGCCCCATGAGAGCTGTGGATGATCAATTTCCTGCCTCTCTGTACCTCCCTAGCTTGGCTTTGGTGGAAGAATGGCCAAGGATAACAGAACTAGAACTGGAAGGGCCCTTAGAGGTCATCTAGTCTGATGCCCTTCATTGTACAGAAGAAGATACTGAAAACTGGAGAATTAAAACGACCCGCTCAGGGTCACACAGCGAGTAAGTGGCCAAGCCACTGACTTCGAATTACGTAACACCCACTCTTTCTAGCAAACCACGCCAGCGGTGGGAGGCAGCCATCGGACCCTCAACACTGCCGCCCTCCCTGGCATATCTCAAGTCGGCCTATCTAGGAGCTGAGAATTCAGGACGTTTGACTCAAATTGAGCTGGGGGTTCTACTCTCAACTGTCTATCCAGGGTCCCTGGCCTTCCATGCACACACATACAAGGAGTGGGTGCATCTTCCCCTTAGAATGTAATGCAGTCCTGCCTGTGGACTTGTACTGTGTAATCATGAGCCCCTCCAGAACTAAGTGGGACTGTCCCCAGGAGGCCGCGTTATTGGGGTGCCAAATCCAAGGGCCCACCATTCTCCACCCTCTCAGACAAGATGGGGGCTCAGTCTCGTGCCCGGGAGAGGAGGCAAAGCCTGGATTATTGGGTCTTTTTCTGTTTCGGGGTTGGAGAGGCTGCTGCTGGATCGACGGGGGAAAATGTCTCTTCTTGTTGTTGGGGATCTAACACTGGTGAAATTTTGAATGTATACAGCAGTTTATCCTTCCCAAAGCGCTGCCCCGTATGTGCCAATAGCCCCGGCGGGTAGGTAAGGCAGGTGTTATTGTCATTCCTATCTTACCAGTGAAGATATGGCTTAGACCAGTTGAAGGCCTTGCCCAAGAAAGACAAGCCATCGGGAAAGCCCCCTCCCCCAAAGGGAGAACAGAGTGCCCTGAAAGGTAAACCGCAGGAGTTCATTGGGCTTGGGGTATCTGGGTGCCCATGGGGTAGCAAAACTCGTATTGGGTTTTGAATCACAGGACCAAGGTTCAAAACCTAGAATGTACCGTTCTGTTATTGGCGAAGTCACCTCTCTGGCCATGTTTCTTTCTCTGGTTAAATGAGAAAATAAAAGAAAAGCTTGTTGGTGGGGTTTTTTTTTTTTTTTTGACAATCAGGGCTAAGTGACTTGTCCAGGGTCGCACAGCTTGTGTCAAGTGTCTGAGGCTAGGTTTGAACCCAGGTCCTCCTGACTACAGGGCTGGTGCCCTATTAGTGTGCCACCTAACTTTCCTGGAAAGCTTGTTTTAAAAGTATTTTGACAACTGCATTTCAACATAGTTGTTTTCCTTTGTAATCCTACGTATTATATGTTTTATGCATTTAAAAACAGCATTCTGAGAAAGGGGTCCATAGTCTTCACCAGATTGCCCAAGGAGTTCACAAAAATAGGTAAGAGCTCCTAATTTAGCTCAAAATCCTATTCTACCTTGTTCTTCAGGGCAAGTAAAGGACCTGAGTTACTCAGTCTTTAGGCATCGATGCCCTTCTACTGGGTGACCTTGAGCAGGCGGGTTGTTGTTTCTAAAATAGCGGTCTCCAGCATCATTCTCTACTGGGGGTCTTTGGGGAGTGTTTCAGGGATATGCTGGTAAATATTTAACAACCAGCTCTTGGTGGGTAGGTGGGGAGAAATCCTCAGGACGGAGTTCTGTCTGCATTATTATGTTCACCATGGCTTTCTTAAGTCCAGACAATCAGCACAACAATAAATCAAGCCCTGCTTTGTAGGTTTCCAGATTTCTGAGGCGTAAATGCCCATGGTGGGAATTTAACAACAGGGCCAGTTGGAGCTGGCTCCAGCAAACCCCTGGCTCAGGGGGTGGGGCTAAGCCTTCGAGTGCTGGGGGCCTGAGGTGGGGGTAGCCAGCAGACTGAGCACCTGGTGGGGAGGTGTTTACTCTCTCTTTCCCTCCTAGCTCAGTTCAAAGCCTCAGAGACACCTGCATATTGAGGTCACCTCACAGCCAGAGAGATGACTAGGTGGTAGCGTTGGCGGGAGGGGGTGGGGGGATGGAACTGGAAGGTCAAAGCTAATGAGTTGTTTTTTCCATCTCTCCCTCATTCCCTAACCCTTAGGCTCCTCAGCCTAACCCAATCCCAGGATGCAGAGAAGGGGAAGGGGAAGCTGTGTCACTGGGGGAGGAGACCAGAGCTCCTGATTGCTTTGTGGGGGCGTGTGAGGGAGGGCTGGCTGGAGCTGAAGATGGCTTTGCAGACATTTTCGCCTGATTGCGACGCCAGCTTGCTTCCTCGGCAGTCTCCCCTCCCAGCTGCTGGAAGAGATGGCTGGCTGGATGGAGGTCAAATACTAAACATCCCAGCCCCCTGTACCCCAACTCCCTGTGCTGCCCCTCTCACACAACTGCCCCTCCTAGAGGCTTTGGGGCTAGGCGGGGTGAGGGGGACAGATCTCTTTAAAAAGGCACCAATACGACTGTTAATGAAACAGCTCTCTTGCTCCTCCCTCGCCTCCATGAATGAATGGGCATCGTTTTGGCTGCCAACCCTAATGAAGAGAGGGGATCCAGGATGAGAAGAGAAGCAGCAAGTTGACCCGCCCACGGTCACAAGGTGGCCAGGGCAAGGGTGCGTTGGTGGGTGGGGTGTCTGGGCTTAGGTGTCTTCAGGCAAGATCCCACCTCCCTGGAAAGGAGGAATAGTTTGGACCATGAGGACCAGGGGAGGAAAAGGGTTGCTGATGGAGAGAACAGTAAGCCCTCCAGTGCTAAGGGGCAGGGGGTCTGTGGAGGCCAACCCTGCTTCTCGGCCAAAGCCTCGGGCTTTAATCTCTCTGCCTGTCAACCTGCCATCTCTCACCAGCATTAAATCCCGTTCCGGGGCCGGAAAACAAGGGCGGCTACAGATTCCAGGCAGCCAGGCGTGAAGCTGGCTGGGGGTCATGGGGGCAGCGCAGAGATGCCTGGGAGGCCGGAGGAGAGAGGGGGGACTGGGGACTGGCTACCCCTGGAGGGACCAGAGACTTTGGGGGCTCCACCTCAGGGAGCGGCTGGACTGCAGCTGCTGAGAGGAGGCCCAGCTGGCACAAATGTGTGTGCCCCCACAGCCCCCGTTCCCCCTACCTTGAAGTTATTACTTCAGGCTGAATCCTTCTTCCAGGTGTGAAACCTGTATTGGTGAGGAAAAGAAAGTCCTCACCAACTCTCCTACCTCCCCCCCAACTTCTGCCTTAACACTTGATTTCTTTCATATTAGAAAAAGTCTGGAGTCCACAAACAACATCAAGATGATTAGAGATAAAGGCAGAAACACCAGTAGGGACCTTGTCTCCTTCCCTTCTCCTGGGAGGGGGGCACCAGGGAAATACAGGTGTCCTGAGTTCAAATGCTTTTCAGGCAATCCATCAAGTCTTTGTAGAGAGGTAAGGACTCTGTGAGGCCAGAGGAGTAGCCAAGGACCCTCCTGGGCAGGAGTCTCCAGTCCATTGTGGGAATTAGACCTCCATGAAGCAGAAAACCAGTTAAGATGTATTAGTGCTAGCCTTCCTGCATCCCAAACCTGCCATGCACTCCTCCTTCACAGCTATGTCTTTCAGGAGCCTCATCTCCTTTGAGTTGAGCTCAGCTTGGGGGCAGCCAGGTGCTTCTCCTGTCCGCCTCCTCCCACCTCCGCTCACCCAGATCAAGGTGTTTCCTTTCTTCCCAAATATCCCTCAAACCCTTGGTTTTGATTCCTCCCCTCTCTCTCCCCTCACTCCCTATCTCATATTTTACTTACACACTTATACCACCCCCATCACTTTTATCTCATTTTACTTTTGTTCTTAGACACCATACACAAGTATACATACATCAGAATGTCAACACCTTGAAGGCAAGACCGTTTCATTTTTGTCTTGGTTACTGGGATCGCCTCATACAGTATCTTAAACGGAGTAGCACCTAATAAATGTTGACTTAATTGAATTAGTCAAGGGCCATGTTGTGTGGTACAGACTGCCAGTTCCTGCCTGGAGGAGAGGTAACCCAGATCACTGGGGGTTCCATCTATGGCCTAGTTGATGGAAACCAAGACTGGGAAGCAGACCACTTGTTTTCTAGTCTCAGGTGCCAACCATTATCTGTTCCATGTAGGCCTCAGTTTCTTCAACTGTAAAATGGTGAAGGGGGGACAGGGAGGAATGAACAGATGACCTACAGGGTCTCTTCCTGCTCTTAAGTCCTAGCATCCACCCCATTCCCCATCAGGCCTAGGAGATGGCAGGACTGGCCACAGAGGTGGGGAGAAAGGGGGAGTCTCAGTCCCCAGAGAGAGCACAGCTGGAAAGAAAATAAAGACAAACCCTGAGTTCAGAAATCCTCCCTTCTCCCTAAGCCTCTGGAGACCTAGATGACAGCTCCCCCTCCGCTTCTTGCTGCACACCCCTCCTCAGCTCCTCTCACCTGCACTAAATCAAGTGCAAATGCCAAGTCCCCTTGTCTCTGCACCCTTCCCCCCTTAAATCTTTTCTCTAGGGCTCCAGCTCCAGCTCCCTTCAAGCTTCTGGTTCAGTTGGTTTAGATTCAGTTGCAGCCTGGGGTGGGGGAGTTATTGGAAGGAGTGGATGGATAGAAAATATACAAGGAGGATGTGGTTGAAGAGTTAGGGAGGGAGGAGGAGGGAGAGAGAGAGAGAGAGAGAGGATAAGAGAAGAGGAGAGATGGAGGGAGGAGGAGGAAAAAGGGAGAGGAGACCTGTTGATAAGGTCTGTGTCTAGACTCCTGAGCTTGGTGGCCCTGGGAGACAGAAGCACTGGGAAGCCATGGTAACCAGCTGAGGCGTGAGGCCCTCATAGAGTCTTTGGGCCACCAGGTACACTTCTGTCTCCTCGGCCAATAGAGCCCTGAAGTCGAAATGACAATGCCTTTCCCTCACCACTCTCCCTGATTCTACTCCCCTTCTCTGAAATGTCCAGATGCCTCATCCATCCACAAAAGGACCTAGCCTTACATTTAGGTTGAGAGCAGGTGCTTGGCTTTCCACTAGTACGGGGTGAGTGTTACAGAGGGGCTTGATGAAAAGATCCTAGGCTAGGGGCTCCGCTGGCCAAGAGAACAGGTGAGAAAGGCTGGGTTCTCTCCCACCTGACCTAAGATTTCTCTACCAAAGCTTGCCTGACCTGCTATCCTCAGGACGTGAGTCAGGTTCTAATTCTAATCAGGGGTACAAGGGAGGAAGAGGAGGTACCTGGACATCCTCTGTCCCCTCCCACACACACACACACACACACACATACACACACACACGGAGTAAGCATGTGTGCTTTTTAACTGGGCTACCTCAGCCCCACCCCCATGCTAAGGACTCCCTCCCTCTGGGGTCCATTCCTGTAAATATGTTTTCATTATTTACTTTAAGGATTTTGATAAATCATAATAGGAGAGACATCTGCTGTCAAAACTGCAAACTGCATTCAGGGTCCTGTGCTGGGAGGGAGGGAGAGAGGAAGGGAGAGAAAGGTGGGGGGGAGAAGAGAGGGATAGGGGAGCAGTGTAGAGGAGCTCTGGGCGTTCAGCACACTTAAGGAGCAGGGATGGGTCCCCCCTTTTCATTCCCCTCAGATTCTTCCCTGTGCTTTAAGGTAGAAGGGGGCACTGATGGAGAACTGGTTGAGGAAGGTATGCTTGTGCTTTTGCTGGGGTCAAATGATTGTAGGATCCTCATTCTTCAAGTCTGGGGGTCCAGTGCCTTCTCCCTCCTCACCCATGGTCCATCCTGATGAATAAGGAAAACATTTCCCAAAGAGGGTGTCAGGCTGGTCCCTTGTTTCTGCTCTCCTTCAGCCCTAAGATGTGTGCCCTCCTTCTTTCTTCTGGGAATTAATGTCTCTAGCCTGCCTGGGGCTCCTGTGAAGTCCCACCAGAGCACAGATTAACCCCTAGGGCTAGGGTTGGCTGCAGAAGGGCCAGCCTGGGAGAGAGCTCGTCGAGGAGATGGGGGGGGGCCCTGACGCACAGAGCACAAAAGATTAATCACCTTCATCCTAGAGCTTCATCACTGCAGTCCTCACCTCTCCCCACTAGGCTTGCCAAAAACTCCCTGGAGAGTGTGCTTAGCCCCAGGAACCTCCACCCCTTGCCCCCAACCCAGGGCAGGAGCAGACAGACTCTGCCCTTAGGGAGACTGGAGAGGCGCCCAGACCAATGAGGTGTGGGAGGTTCAGAGGGAAAGTTTCTCATTTTCCCATTCTCTCCTTCCTGGCCCTGCTGGCTCCACTAAATCCCAGAGCATCATCACTCCTTTTTCTGTAGCCCCAAGGAAATGGGGAATATTGTATAACTGAATCCTTAACTTGGGATCTTTTCTCAGCCCCGGTCCCATGCTGTCCATATCCAGGGTCCCCTAAAAGCTCCCCAAAGGAGCCTCTATCCCAATTTGCCCTACTGTCTCAGCCAGCCCCTTCCTGCCCTGGTTTCTTGGCATGAATTGAGAGTCAAGGCAATTTTGACTTAGTGCATGGCCTCCCTTCCCTTGAGCCTGCCCCTCTAAAGGGTCACCGACCAGGACCTCATCAAATAGATTCCATAGCTGATATCATATTGTTTACCTTCTTGATGGATGGGGTAGGGCCTGGAGGGAGGGAAAGAGTTAGGAACTCAAAATTTTAAGAAATGAATTTTAAAATAAATAAAGTATAATTATTTAAAACACATACACACATATTTTTTCCCCATGGAGGGGTAGTGTAATATGGTGGAAATAGTCAGGAGTCTTGGTCAAGTCACTCCCTCTCCTGGGTCTCAGTTTCTCCATCTATAAAATGGGGGAGTAAGATGAAATGTTCCTTCCAATTCCTTCCTTTTAAAGTTCCTTCCAGCTCTAACATTTTGTGATTCTACATTGAGCTGGGGTAGACACGAAGCAGGGAAGATGAGGGATGCAGGACCAGTGAGTTGGGTCTTCCCCCACTGGGGGAAGAATACAGATAGCACCCTAGGATATATCACAGGGAAGGGCAGCTGGGATGGGGGTGGGGTGGAGAAGAGATCCCTGGTACTTGACAACTGAATAGAAGCTGACATTTCTGTTCCTGGAGGTGCCTGGGATGCATTTGCTTCAAGGCTCCTTGTGCCTGCCCTACATAGGGGAGCCCAACCTTGAGGCAGAGGGTTTTACCTCCAGAAGGCCCCTGAATCTGGGAATGAAGACAAGACAACAAGCATTTATTAAGTGCCTACTATGTGCCAAGCGCTGTGATGAGCAGATAGGGAGAGGAAAATAGTCTGGAGGCCTGGGGAGAGAAGTATTAAATCCAGAGAGGATATAAAAATCTGGGAGAAGGATGGGGTGACCCAGCCAAGAAT
The DNA here is from genome assembly GCF_011100635.1 of Trichosurus vulpecula. Lineage (NCBI taxonomy): Eukaryota > Metazoa > Chordata > Mammalia > Diprotodontia > Phalangeridae > Trichosurus > Trichosurus vulpecula. The sequence goes on along the minus strand of NC_050575.1, from coordinate 1,340,807 downwards.
GGGAAAAATGGGACAGAAAGGAAGGGATAGAACTCAGCCCTGCTGGGCTCTTTGCTCCAAGGTTTACGGTTCCTGTCTCAGGTCCTCTTCAGGGAAGGCCTATCTTCTTGTACTGTACTCTGAGGTTGGCGGGGTCCCTGCTTCAGCCCCTTCAGGGAATGTGCCTGGCAGTGGGTACAGGTGGTTCTGAATTTGTGATGTCCTCTCTTACTCCCCCCCAACACCCTGTTATGGTACCTTTGACAGAGGATGTCTTGTCTACGGGAAGTTTAAGAGCTTGGGTTGAACTTTGGAATGACCAGATGACCTCCCAGAAAAAAAGGTGTGGGTGTGGGCAAGGAAAGGTTGAGTTACAGATCTGCATAGAGATTCCCCCAAACCCTCCAGGAACTATCCTCCCACTCCCCTTTGGCTTCCCTCCTAAAAGGGAAAGGCTATTTCTGGGGCAAAGGGAAAGTGGGGAGGAGAATCTTCCTTATAGCTCACCCAACAAGTTCTTCCTGCCCCCAGGTTTCAGGTTTTTCTCCTTAAAAGGGTAGGAAACCAGGGGGTTCCAGGGAGATCAAGGCTAGCTCTGGGGTCTCAGAATTCATTACTCTGATGTCACCCCCTTCCTTCACGAAGCATGCTTAGTAACCCTTGCTTCCCTCTCTCCAAGTATGATGGGGAAGGTTCCATGTATGTGAGGGTGCCTTCTAATCCTCTCCCTTTCCGGCCTCATCACCTCATCTTGACACTTGTCTTGTCTTGGAGTCATTCTCTTTCCCTGCCAACCTGGCATGTCCTCCTTTCCCTGGCTCCAATTCCCCCCCACCTCCATCTCACCCCTGACCCTGTGGTCCTTCAGCCTCTTTGTTGCTGTCATCTGTTGCCATGGGAACTATCCAGCCCTGACCTGGTGATGGAGAAAGCCCAGCTCCTAGAGCCCTGATTAGGAAGGAGAAGGAGAGGGAGAAAGGCAGTAGGGAGAGAGCTCCTGTTCTTACTGTCCTCCCCCGCCTCTAGAATTAGTCCTAGGGATGGCAGTCAACAAACCCTCTTTGGAAAGTGGTATGGCTTTTGGGGGCAGATAGCATTGGGAAGTCTCTATCCCCTGATCAGGGTCCTAGGCTGGGTTTGGGCAGGTGTGGGGGGTATTTGGGGAGAAGCAGGCAAATCGGCCTCAATTATGTCTCTTCAGGGTGCTGACCACTGCTCCATCCTCCCTTCTCCCTGCCTTGGATATTATGCTGAGGCAGAGGAATTTAAGGGGGGGAAGGTATATGACACCTTGTTGACTCTGTATCAATGACCCTGAAATTATTCTCTTCTCACCATACCCACAGCCCCATCTCTACCTTCCTCTCTAAGAAGATGAATTCGAAGAGAGGAGGAGGGCCAACTGAGCTCTATCTCATTCCATGGAGTAACCAAAGAGTCAGTTACTACCCCTAGAAATTCCTTTCTTTGTTCCTATCTCCTTCCTTGTAGCTATCGTATCCCCACGAGTGCGGGGTGAACTAAATTGGGGCTTGCACCCTAGGAGCTGCTCTTCCGCTCCCCCCAAAACACTGTTTTGAGGGAGCCCCAGTGGAAGAATCTTCACCAGATCCAGCCTTCTGGGCATCACTACCTCCCCTCCCCCTCCCTTCCCTACTACCACCCTTGGCACCATGTCCCCCCTTCCTCCCCCCTCTTCCAAGTGGCTACATGGAGCCCTGAGCTCAGCTCATTCGGGCAGCTAAAAATACCCAGGACAGCTCTGCAGGCTCCAGTGCCCCTCCAAACCCTGCTTCTCTTCCTGGGCCCCCCACCCCCATCTCTAGCCACTGTAGCATTGATTGTACCTATTAGAGCACTTAACTCTCTGAGTGCCAGTGCCTGGCATCTGAGGATCCTGCATGAAGACAGCTGGCCCAGGATGGAGCCAGGACTGCCGTGCTAGCCCCCAGAGACAGCCAGCTACTGGAGAAAGGCAACCTGGCCTCTCTAACCCCTACTGGGGGCACGTCTATGTATGCATATGTCCATGTGTATGTCTGGGGATTTGGGGGCTGTTGTCAAAGAGTAATGATAATGATGATAGCTCGAATTTCTATAGTACTTAAGTTTACAAAACGCCTTTTCTTTACAACAGCCCTGTGAGGCATACAGTGTAAAAGGATTATTCTCCCAATCCTAGAGATGAGGAAATTATGGATCGTGGAATTCAGAGCGGCATGTGACCTTAAAGTTCCTCTAGTCCGATGCTCACAGGTGAGGAAATTGCGGCCCATAGGGGAGAAGTGATGTAGCTAACTAATGGCAGGACCATGACTAGAATCTAGGTCTCCTGACTCCTGGTCAAGGGTTCTTTCTACCACTCCATGTTGAAATTTTCTTCTATTTGCATGCACTGCTTCTTGGGGCGAAGAGAGTTCAGCTCCACCGAGTATCAAAGTGGCTATCTTGAACTTACTGCCTCTATCTTTGTCCAAACAATGGGACCGTTGGCCTGTTCCACCTGGTCAGTCATTGGTGACCCTTTGAGATCCTCTCTGTAGGTCAAGCAATCCATTGTGTCATTTCTTGTCCTTCTTAGGGACCCACCCTGAGTCACTTGGCCTATAAACTGCCTCCATTGGCTATATTTTCCTATAATGCCAGATACAAACCTGCCCAGGGTACTTTCTAGCTCTGAATGTCTCTGATTTCATGTTTGGCCTGAGATGTCTGTTGGGTGTAGGTGGGTAAGGGGCTGGTTCTAGGGTTGGGTTCTGGAATGGCTTGAGGAAAGGGGTGCTGAGGTATGTTTCAAAAGAGAGAGAAAGACAAATGGAAGGTGGGGGGCATGCAGGGGCAGGGGTCACAGTCCCAATGGGTAAGGCAAAAGTGGAGACATTTCCCATTTATTTTATTAACATATTCGCAGCCCATAAAAAGACGCCCCGACTAGGTAAAACATTAATAAAAAGCTCCACGTTGGTAGGGAAAATTAAATGTAAATTAGATAATTAAAAATGAAGCTGTTGCCTGCTGCTTTATGCTATTAAACTCTTATTAAAAGTTATGAGATGGTGAGACTGGGTGTGAGGCTGACCAGAGTGGCCCCTAATCAGCAGGTGGGGGGTGGGGTGGGAATGGGAAGCATGAGAGAATGAGGGAGGAGGGTTGGGTGCCTGCCCTAGAAAGGAAACTTGTGATCTTCCCAAGCTTTGGTCCTGTGTCCTGGAGAAGCCCCAGGAAACTCTAGGTCATAGAATTTAGAGCTGGGAAAGTACCTTAGACAGCGTAGTCCTGGCTGGTGACTTTGCACAGCCCTTCTTCACTTAAACCCAATTCACTTACACGTCATGGCATCACCTCCCTGATGTCAGGGTCCTCTTTGAGAACAAGGACAAATAAGAACATACACAAGGAAAGTGGAGCTCAGAGAAGAGGCAGTACTTGCCCCAAGCTGAGGAAGGTAGTAAGTGGCAGGATTGAAGCCCAGGTCTCCGGATTCCAGATCAAGCTTTCTTTCTACTACCATGGCCTCTGGTAGGCTCTAGGTACCCAGGTTGCTTTTGTTACGGAAGTGGGGTTGGAGGATGAGAAGGATGAGGGCCAGGGAAGGCTGGGAAAAAGTGGGCTCAGGGGTTCTATAGGCTAATGGATCTGGACTTGTGCTTACCTAGGAGGAGGGGGAGAAGAAGAGGGAGGGATTAAATTCTCAGAATAGAGTCTCCCAGTTCATCTCAGTCCTCTTCTCTACCCCAAGACTGGCCCTCTCACTACTTGGCCTGAAATAGGAGGTCCTTGGCTCCAGAAGGAAGTAAAAACACATCTCTGGATCCCCTGTTCTCTACAGCGGGGGTTCTTAACCTTTTTGTGTGTATATGTCATGGATCCCTTTGGTAGTCTTTGAAGCCTATGGACTCCTCAGAATGTTTTTAAATGCATAAAATAAAACATAGAGGATTACAAAGGCAACCCAAAGTTGGTGAAAATAAAAATGTAATTTTTTTTCACTTCCAAGTTTACAGCCTCTTACAAGAGGTTTACAACCTCTTGAAATCTATCTGTGGACCCCTTAGAGTTAAGAACCCCTGCTTTATGAAGTCCCTGTGGATTCTAGGTACCCACCCATAACTTAGACTGATACAGGCTCTAGGCACCACTTCCACAGACTAGGGCGATTTTGAATGAAGCTCATTGGGAACTTCAGGTGAATGCCTTCTGGAGTGACTGGTGCCTATCTGGGTTCTAGATTTACTCTCACAGACAAGGAAGAGTCTAGCCTGGGCTCGAGCTAAGGGCCTAGTCTAACAATACTCCTGCTCTCTCATTGCCTGCCTGGGATTTAAGTGTTGGCCCATGTTGTCTGGGTTCTGGATATCTGGGCAGGATAGGAAGAGGAAGAACAGGGTTTAGCTCTTTGTGGTGGAGATAGGATATGTGTGTCTGTACGTGTGTGGGGAGGGAGGGAGGGCTGCTTGAGATCCTGCTTCCTGGAGAGTCCTGATGATGTAACGGAAGTACTTCAGAGCATGGGTAGACAGTTTGTCACTGGTTCTGCTCTGCCAGCCACATGGTGAATGACAGTCTTTTGACTGGCTGCAGTTGAAGAACCAGAGCTAGGGGCACCTTCAAAAGGCCTTATTAAGCCTCAGCCACTGCTTCCTGATGCCCTCTCTTGGTTCAACTCTTTTGTTTCTTTGCTTCTGGTGAGAGACCACGCTATAAGGGAAGAGGCCTTGGGCCTTCTCAACCTAAAGGCAGGCTGATGGGCAGGCCATGTTAAATGGGCCTTGATCCCTTGCCCCTCCATTTGTCCTTTTCTGTTTTAGGGGAAGGGATTAGAGATTTTGGGTTTCAAAAGGTCATGATGGCGACCCCCTCCCTCCAGGGATCCTGGAGTTCAAGTTTCTATTGAAGGGGTTTGTAGCCAGCCTCAAGAAGTAAGGAGTAACCTTGGGAATGACCTTTAGAACCCAGCCCAATGGTAGCTAAGAATGGAGACTCATCTGGCAGTCATGCCACATGTGGATGTGAACTTGATGGGACTAAATGTTATGAAGAACCTGTTTGAAGAGTGAGCCTACTCTCCCCAGATCCTGAAGTGGTATAGGGCAGGGCTTCTTAAACTTTCTCCACCCATGACCCCTTCCGCACTTCTTAAACCCACAGTTTAAGAGGCGCTGGCACAGGGGAGAATGTGTGCCCAAGTTTTTTTTGGGGGGGGGTAATGTTTGTACATTTGTTCTGGCTACATCTTTGAAGGAAAAGAAGAAATCCCTCTGTAAAAGTTAATAGATGTTGGGCAGCCAAGTGGTACTGGGTTCCTAATCTTTGGAACCTAACAGGAGGGAAAGCACAACCAGGAGGGCCTGGGCCAGTGGTAGAAGAGACACCCCCAAACCTCTCAGGGCATCCCTAGAACTTTGAGAAGAAGACATAGCCAGCCCTTGGTGGGGAGAGAGGCCAGAGTGTGGGTGCTGAATACAGTCCTAATGAAGTTCTTGTTACATATTCTGACCATTCAAATGACTCCCAAAACCCCTTCTCTATTCCCTAAGGGAATTTGGTAAGGAAAAGGCTTTTGCAGACTGAAGAAAGCTGGATGTTTGCAAAAGATAAGGGTGATATCGCCTTCTCTCCTTAATCCCCTTTTACCTTTGGGGAGCCAGGCTGGAAAGAGGGAAGAGAAAGATCTTGTTATCCAGAGAGCTGGGGAGTCTGATTGAGCTGGAGAGAGAACAAGGAGGATGGAGTCCTAACCAGGTCACGTCCCAGCTTCAAACCTCTTGCTTATTAGGGAAATTCTAGAGAGATGCTTGGAGTGTGAAGGTCAACGTTTGGAGTGAGCTTTGGGGAGCAGGCAGGCTCTTCCTGTGGGGCCCAAAAGGGTGAGAGGTCTGAGGGGAGAGGAGGATTAATTTTATGAATCTTAGGAATTTGAAGTGTGAATTTCCTGTTTTGGAGCTGGGGAGACATAAGGCACACCATCCCTGGAACCATCTCGGTTACCCATCCTCCTCCAGGCTTATTGAAGACCTTGAGGGCTGGGTGCCCCTGGGGCTTTGTGCTCTCACTGCATTTCTCAAGGGTCAATATTCTCTCCATGGCACAGATCTCCTCCATTTGTGTTCCCTTGTATGCACTGAGGAGGAGAACCAGGAGGAACTTGGTGGCTGGGTGTGCTTGTGCAAGATGTGTACTGGTGTCAGGGTGTGAGCACACAGTATGAGTATGAGGACCGTGTGGGAGCATGTTGATTTTGTGCCAGGCCATAGAATCATAAGGTCGTAGGAATTAGAGCTGGAAGAGACTTTGGATAGTTAATTCAACACCCTCTTTTTACAGAGATGGAAACTGAGCTGTTTCACACATGTTCAGTCCTTGGGTATCTGGTCTCTTCTCTGATAAGTGCTGACTTCTGTCCTAGTCCAGGTACTCAGCTCTGTGTTGTCATACCAAGCATTTTCCTGGCCCTAATGAGTCCCTTTCCTAATACCTTGTAGGGTGGCTCAGAGTGAGGTATGGGGAGTGTCCAGCCTTCAGTATAGTAGAGTGGATGAGCGGGTGGAGGGGCTCAGGCAAGGTCAGGAGCGGGCTAATGGGGAGAGGGCTGGCTCCTGGGCCGTGGTGGGATGGAGCAGCTGAGTTACTGTCTCCTTGGCCAGATAGGGATGGGTGGGTGAATAGAGTCCGGGAAGGAATATTCTTGGATGGGGGGAGGCAGTGGTAGTGACAGTGACCTCAGAAGCCTGAATAATGGTTTTCCCACAGGGTCCCAAATTCCTGTTCCATGTTATAGTCACCAGGAAGCTCCTTGGTTTTCCCTAGGCCTTGTGCCCTGTGGATAATTGCTGTTTTAGCAAATAGCAACAGTGGGGAGTAGTAAACTGGGGACCCCAGGAAGAGGGAGGTAGTCAGTCCAGAGAACAGAGATTGGTAGTTTGCGACTGCCTCCAGGGATCTCATCTTCTAGATGTTGGTGACAGAGGACACGTCCTAGTGTCTAGACCTGTGGGCTGCCCCAAGTGTGGGAAGAGGGACTGGATCATCAGTATTTCCTGTTTGATACCTTCCTGGGTCCCTCCAAAGCACTCCAAAAGCATTCTTCCAGAACACATCCTCCTTCTTTAGTTATTCACCTCCATCATCATGTCGAGTCTCAGCATCTCAGCATCCATGACCAACATCTCACCGATCCATTTCAGGTTGGGCGCTCTTGAATGGGAGCCTGAATCTTGGTGACTTGATGGGAGAAGATTAGAGTTCTGAGGAATACGGGGCTTAGTCTTAGGACACGTGGGTTCTGGGCTCAGCTTTGCCACTGGTTCACATGCAACCCAGTTTGACTTTTCAGGCTGAATACACATGACTCCCCCACCCCCCACACACATACTCTGTGATCTAGCCACAGAGCTACTTGCAGCTGTTCCCTGTATATTTTCTTCCATTTCTGGCCTCCAAGGTATTACACAGTTGCCGTGGTCTCCATTTCCAGAATGTTCTCCTTCCTGACTTTTGCACCTTAGAATCCTTTTCCTAAAAGGGGCCTTTCTTGGTTCTCCCCACAACCCTCTAATCAATTACTTAGAATTTATTTCACATCAACTTTGTCTTAATCTGTCTGTGTTCATGTGATGTCCCCTGGTAGAATGGAAGTTCCTTGAGGGCAGGGATTGTTTTGAAATGAAGTGGCCAGACCACTGTAAAATGAAGTGGATGAACCATATATATCCCCATCCCATCCCCGTTTGCATCTCTGTGGGCTGGAAGAAGGGGAAATCTACTGAGGCAGAGAGGGGATAAGATAATGAGGAGAGAAGGGGGATGAGAACAGATATATCCCCTCCCACCCAGGCCCTGGAGGATGCCCCTCAGGTGGAAACCAAACCCACAGCTCAGCCCACCCATCATGACCCAAGACTAGTGGAAGAAGCTGACCTGGCACTTGGCCCTGTCCAGGCAGGACTCCGAGGCTTTAATGAAATTTCAGGGTGGGGAATGAGTCATCTCTGACGAGATGAAGGATGGCTGAGAACATGGGAGGAGGCAGTTACCCCAAGATGTTAGGTTCTGGAGGAAATGAATGGGAGTGGGATGAAACAGAGAGACGAAAACCATCTGAGGAGATTCAGTAACTACTTCCAATACCGCCACAAAGAGCCTGGAAAATCCCAATGAAGCCTCCTTCCCCTACCCCCCTAATCTGAACACACTCCCACCCAGTTCCCTGGGCTTGCTCATAGCTAGGAATCCCCCACTACATTCCTGCCTCAAGGGAAGACCAGGACTTTCAGAGTACCCCTACTCAAGAAACAATTTTCTGTCCTACAGGTAGTAGGATGGAGAGACTTCTGGGCTTAGGAGCAGAAAGGCCATTGTTCAGTGGCCAGAGACTAGAGGAATCTGGGAACCTAGAATGGCTGATATAGGGTGTCTCCAAGGCTAAAATAAAGGGAGCATTTGAAATTTCCCAGAAATTCCTTCCTTCCTCTCTTCCCTCCTCCCTCCCTCCTTCCCTCCCTCCCATCCATCCTTCCTTCCCTCCCTCTCATCCATCCATCCTTCCTTCCTTCCTTCCTTCCTTCCTTCCTTCCTTTTCCTTCCTTTTCCTTCCTTCCTACTTCTTTATAACCACCCAGCTCTGACCTCAGCAGGCTAGATGGAATCAGCCAGCTCCTTTCAAAGGACTGGGCAGGTACATGACTACTGGCTTCTAAGCTCTCTGACTGTTAGCTGCTTAACCAGAGAGGTATTGGTAGGTGAGACTATGTATATATGTGTGTTTCTCTGAGGGTGGGCCTATTTGTAGGCAGTGTGGTGCAGTGGAAAAAACACTGGTTCTGGCATCAGAGGAGCTGGGTTCAAATCTCACCTATAACCAAAGGCAAGTCATTTGTAAAATGAGAGGGTTGGATTAGGTGGCCCATCAGGTCCTTTTCAGCTCTAGGCCTCAATGTGCAGGAGCGACTCTCTCTAGTTGTGTGTGAGTGTGGCTGTGTCCCTCTTTCAGCATATATGTCTGAGAGTACGAATCTTTGAAAGGATGTTGGTGATTGGGGGTAGGAGTGTTCATGCACAAACACTGGGCCTGAGGATTGGTGGTTACAGCTCATGTCTCCAGAGCCAAGGGAAACCAGAGATTTCCTTTAAAAAAAGTTTCCTTGATGATCTCTCATTTTTCTCATATCATGGTTATTTCTCATTGACTCTTCCTTTTCCCCTCTTCTCTCTCCTGCCTCCAGAGTCCTCTTTCTTGGAAGTAAGTATGGTCAAGAAAAATAGAGGGACATATTGGCTGTGTCTGAAAATACATGTATGCCTCATTCCGTAGCTGTAGCCCATCACCTTCACTGCTGAGAGGTAGGAGGCATGCTTCACCTTCAGTCAATCCTCTGTAGTTATGATTGGTTGTGTGATCGGTATTTTTAAGTCTTTCAATGATATTTACCTTTTCTTTGTGGTGGCCATCCCATAAATTGTCCTGTTTCTGTTTATTCTGGAGTCAGATATTCTCCCTCCCCCTTACATACACCTGCCCCTCTCCCTTTCCCCCATACCAAGTAGCAGGACCAGGCAGGGCTGCAGGTCTGATACTGCTTCTTTCTTCCCAGAATACTTTGGGGCTGTCCAGGCAGCAGCTCCAGGGGTGGTGGTGGTGTGGGTGGGCAGTGGGCGTGGGTGGTTTCAGAAAGGAAGCCAACTGAGCTCAGCAGGGGGAGGAGCTGTCTGCTATCCTTTCTATCCTCTTCCCTCCCTGCCCTGCTCAAGTCTCAACTAGAAGACTTAATGGACAAAAACCTTAGTAGCTGTTGATTTGCATTTGATTTACATAATCATTTGCATCATGTTCACTTAAAGTCAACGTGCCCAACTAGCTCGGTGCCCTTTACCGACCCAGCCAGGCCCTGCCTGGGGAAAAAGAGTGACTGGCTCAATCCTGAAGGAGATTTGAAGGTCATTCCTTACTGGTCTTGGGCAGCCTGACCTCTTAGGTAAAGCTGAAGAGGGAGGGAGGGACAATACGGCAGAGGAGAAAGAGCCCAGTCTGCATTTAGGGTCAGAGGACCTAGCTTCCAAAACCTGGTTCCCCCTAATAATCAGACCAACCAAAGTTCCAGAGGGCCCAAGAGGAAATAAGTTCCCCATCCCCTGACAGCGAAGTGCAGGTGGAGACATCATTAAGACCAATTCAGGAATTTGTTTGGCTTGACTAGGAATATTTGTCACAAAGGTTTGTTTTTTCTTCTTCTTTTTTTTTTTTCCATTTGAGGGAGTGGGGAGATGGGAGGCAAAGGAGATAAGTACTTGTTAATTGAAAAAAAATAATTTAAAAAAGAAAGCAAACCTTCTAGTTCACAACAGCACTGTCGCTGCCCCTGGTGACCCTGGACAGGTTCCTTTCTGTAGCTGGGCCTTCACTTTCTTCCCTAGAAAATGAGGAGGTTGGTCTCTAGTCTTTTTCAGCTCTTAATCTGATTCCATTAATTCTGACATTTTGCCTTACTACTTACTGAATGACCTAGAATAAGTCACTCTATCTCTGTGGTCCTCAGTTTTCTCACCTGTAAAATGAGAGGGTTCTTAACTTTCTCACGTGTCACAGACCCCTGTGGCAGTCTGGCAAAGCCTAGGGACCACTTCTCAGAATAATGTTAAGTAATCCAAAGAAATCTAAATTTCAGGCCCCCTGAAATCTATTTTTACCCCAGGTTAAAGCCCTGTGGATTACAGAATTCTAAGCAAGTGATTTCCTGTAGTCACCATCTCCAGTGGGGAATGCATTCCCCATGAGGAAGTTTTTCCTGCTCTCTAGCCCTATTTCTTTCTAACCACATGCTGGCCCTGCATAGATTGGATTCTACCTGCAGATTGGTGAGCAGATGCCCAGCTCCAGAAGAGAAGCCATAGGGAGAATCCAGCTCCAGATACCACAGGGCTGATAGGCCAGGAGGGGAGTCCCGTAGGCCCTGATGAAAAGCTTCAGGAAAGGGGAGCCTGCCAGTTGAAAGGCCCTCAGCTTCTAATCAACCACAGACAGGTTCTATTATCAGATTGAAAATCTGATGATCTGATTTTACAACCAACAAAGAGATTGTAGGATATGCCATATCCTAAAATGCTGTTACTGAAGTGCTCTGGGGGCTTCAGGTGAGTTTCCTGGAGCAGTGTTGGTAGGGTGTTGTTTGGAGCCCAAGGAGGGTCTGCGAGGTGAGCTAGGGAGGAGAGAGAAAGTGCCCCGGTGAAGAGAATTAGGGGCATTCCTCCATCCTCTTCACAGAAGAGTAGTTAGGAATCCTCTTGGACAGAGTTGTGATTAGAATTCTACTTTGCTCCAGGTTGTAAATAATTATTTAGGCCTTTTGCTTCCTCCCCAGGATAGTCCTCCAGCCTACTGTCCTCTTGGACCCCACACTGCGCCGCTCTACTGTGCCCCTCACTTCTTCCCTGGCTTCTGCCTGCCATACCCAGGGTTCTTTTGCCACAAGGTCTCTCCCAGAGACAGCCTCCCCATCTCTGTCTCCTCTCAATCGCTCAATAAATATTTATTAAGTGCCTGTTATGTGCCAGCCATTGTACTAAGTGCTGGGGATACAAAAGAGGCGAAAGAGACAGTCCCTGTCCTCAATGAGCTTACTCTCTCATAGGGGAGACAACATGGAAACAAAATAAATGCAAAGCAATCTACAAACAGGATAGATAAATAAGAAATAATTAGTAGAGGGAAGGCACTAGAATTAAGAAGGGTTGGGGAAGGCTTCCTGTGGAAGGTGGGATTTTAGTTAAGGCTTAAAGGAAGCCAAAGAGATCAGTAGTCAGAGTGGAAGAGAGAGAGAGAGAGAGCATTCCAGACACGGGAGATAGCCAGCGAGAATGCCTAGAACTGAGAGATGGAATGTCGTGTTTGTGGGACAGCCAGGAGGCCAGTGTCACTGGATTATATAGTACCTGTTGGGAAGTAAAGGGGAGGAAGATTGGAAAGATAGGACAGGGCTAGGTTGTTAAGGGCTTTGAATGCCAAACCGAGCATTTCATATTTAATCCTGGAGACAATAGGAAACCATTGGAGTTTCTTGAGTAGGGAGGTAGCATGATGGGACCTACATTTTAGCAATAGTTCAGGTATGAGATGATGACCAGAGGGGTGGCAGTGTCAGAGGAGAGAAGGGGACATATTTGAGAGATGTTATAAAGGTGGAACCATAAGGCCTTGGCAATAGGTTGGATATGGCGGGGTGAGGGATAGTGAGGAATCCACATGACTCCTAGGCTGTGAACCTGAGGGACTGGGAGGAAATAATGTTGCCCTGTACTGTAATGGGGAAGGGTTTAGGGGGAGAGACGATAAGTTCTGTTTTGGACATAGTGAGTTTAAGATGTCTGTTGGACATCCAGTTTGAGATGTTTAAAGGCAGTTAAAGACATGAGATTGGAAGTCAGTAGAAGAATTGAGGCAGGAAAGGTAGATTGGAGGATCTTCAGCACAGACACAGTATCCATGGGAGTTAATGAGATCACTAAGTGAAATGAAGGGATTGAAGAGTCACCAGTGTATGCTATCGCTTCTCCTGAAGTGACTGCATCTGACCTGGCGCTCTCTCCCCTTACCTCTCCCTTCTCTGCTCAACTAAGTTTGCCCTAAATAGAAAAATTCTAAATTGTAGCTTGACTCAGTGTATGCCATGTGTGCTTCGGGATATCATCACACGTCTTAGTCTTTCAGAGCTGGAGGAACCCTATGAGGCCAACTAATTCAATCCACACCCAAACAGAAATTCCCTTGTCAATACCCCTGACAAGCTGTCATCCAGCCTTTGTTTGGCAACTCCTAAGTGATGGGGAACTACCATATACAGAGTTCGTTGTACTTTGGGAGGATTCTGTTAGGGAATTTCTCCTTATGTTGAACCTAAATCTGTTTCTCTTCCACTTCTTCCTTAGTTCTAAGAAAAACAAGACTGCTGTTCTTTCTTCTAAGCCTTTCCAACACTCCTAATACCAAGAACTCCATTAATAAGGGAGTTAGCATGTTCTTCTCTTAGATCACTCTTCTCCAGGTGAAACATCCCCAGTTCCTTCAACTAATGCTATCTCGCTGTTCTCATCAGTTTTTTTTTCTTCTCACATTGTTTATGTGACATTTGGAAATTCAAGGCGGGAGGAAGAACAGAAGGCTAAGGGTGGATGGGTTAACAGTGAGTGAGTGACAAAGGAGGGAGTGGGCTGAGAGTGTAATGGGTAAGCTGAAGGAGAAAGTGGCAGCGCTTTTGCTGGGGGTTGGGGGAGAAACGTTTAAAACGAGAATTCTTCAATGACTGTTGAAAGCAGCTTACAATTACCAAGAACAAACAGCATAGATGTCAGCGGGCTCTAGAATGTAATTTAAAGTTGGAAGGGATCTTTATCGATGCAAAGCCCTAATTTTTCCAGATAGGGAAACTAAGGATTGAAGAGAGAGGAATAACTTCCCAAAGGTGGCTTAGACAGAAAGGGGCAGAGATGGTATTGAAACCCAGTCTTCTAACTCCCAGGACTTGAGTTCTTTCCACTACACTGGGTGGCCCTTATTTAGGAATCTCTAGGCCAAACATTTCTAAGAAAATTGGAAAGTCACGGCCATCTTGTGCTTCATCAACGCCGTTTACCCAGTTATTTTTGCTCTCAGGATGGGGTTTTCTGGATGGTGGGGCAGAGTGCTGCAGTCGCCTTCTCTCTTCCACCGTTGATGGGCATTGGCCAGGGGCGCTCCCAAGAGTCATTTTCTTTCAGTTCATTTGCGTTGGGTTGTCTGGCTCACATTCAAATCAGCGGCCTCTTGATTTCATTGTTTCACTGCCTCTACTGTTCTTTTCGCACCACAACCGCTTCTCTGTTGAGCTAGGGCAAAGTCTATTTGCTGACAGCTCTCAGGGAAAACAAGGCACGCTGAGGGGCTTGGACTGGCAGCATGCAGCTTGAAAGAAGTCTGGAACCTCAGCTACAAAGTGAGAGCTCTTTGCGCATGTCGAGAAGCTTGGGGCGTAGTCTCTCTGCTGGTCTCTGAGTGTTGGTCCCTTTCTATCTGGCCCTTCTCCAAGAGTTGTGCTTCCTGAAGCCCCTTCAGGAAGCATGACTCTTTCCACATCAGTCTGCAGGAAACTTCTTTGTCATGGTTGCTACTGCTCTAATAGCCATGGTCATCACCTCCAGTCACTCGTGGGATGCCTGATGCGACCCCTAGATCTCCTAAACTCACCTGGCTGCCTGGGGACTTCCATCTTAGAATATTCAATCAGTTAAGATCAGAAAAGGATACCCACAAATAAACAGAAGAGCCATGAGCTCACAGATACTTTGTGGCTGGGTGGGGGAATGAGGCCAGCTGTCTTTCCCTGATGTGGCAGCTTAAAGCAATCCTGCCTAACTCCTGGCCAGTTTGGAAAAGAGATCTAGAGGTGGGCACGTTGTCCTTTTGTGTGTATGCTTAATTCCAGAGTAATTTCAACTCTTTTGACAATTGGGAGACTTTTCTTTTTCACATAATACCAACCTGATTCATCAGGGTCTGTAAGAGGCTCCCGAACTTTCACATTTGGAATTGGAACCAAGAAGAGAATAGTTGTGCATCCTTCCTCTCTCATACCAATAATAAACTGTGTGCAAGAAGATAACAGTAAGAATGTGTATGATGAGGAAAGCAAGTGGGTTTCATGTATTAAGAGAAAAGTGTAATATAATGGATGGTCTAAATGTTGTGAAAACTTAGTATCCAGAAGAAAACCTAGATTAAGGCCTCTAACTGTGTTTAGAACTTCTATGGAGCATTTATAGAAGGATGTGGGCAACAATTACCCAACGCGGAAAGGCATGGATGTATTACACTCATGGATGGAGGCCATGCCTGGAGGAAATCACTCCAATGCATCTAAGATCCTATAGGGCCATAGACCTGGAGCACAAAGGGATTGGAGAAGCTACCTATTCCTAGTCCAGCCCCCTCATTTTATGAATGATGAAGCTGAGGAAGCTAAGTGACTTGTTCAAGTTTAGGTCATAAGGGTCCAAAGTCAGATTTGACTCCAGGTCCTCTGCCTTTAGAGGCAATGCTCTTTCTACTGTATTCCAGGATGAGCCCTTTTTGGTGCTGTTTTTCCACCGTTGGGGTGCAGCCCCAAGAAGCAGTAGCTTGCATAGTGGCCACACCGCCGTAAAACTGTCTCATCAGCAGATGGGTGATTGAGGGTAACCAACAGGCCTCAAACCCGGTGGTGAGTTAGGGGGATGTCTACCCCAAGCACAGGAAGACTTTCACTGTTAGGATTGGTGGATAAGAACAATTTGTTTCAAAGGCCACAAATGCAGCTGAAGCAGGAATTGTGGTGTGCCTAGAACTTGGGCAGATATCAAAGAAACCAAGGTAGTCCGCTGCATCCTGGGCCATCACCGGTTGTCTTGACTTTTGTCTTGCCATTGGACTTAGACGAGTCTGGAATAGGGTGAGGTTGATGATTTTGAACAACTCTGCCTCACTTAAATCCAATTCACACACGAGTCGAAACATCATCCATGATGTCATTGGTCCTCTTAGAAAGCAACAGCAGCAATATTCCAGGTACAGAAGAAGGAGCACAGGGATGAATCTAATAAAGTGAAGTTCAGTAGGAATAAATGTAAACTCCTACTTGGGTCCAAAAAACCAGTTTCACATGTACAAGATGGGGGATGCATGGTTAGGCAGTGGAGGGTTTAGTGGGCTGGAAAGTTCAATATGTAGGTAATGTGAAGTGGCATCCAAAAAAGTTAATGCAATCTTGGTCTTCATTTAGAAAGGCATAATTTCAGAAATTGGGAGGTAATAGTTGCAGTGTACTCAGCCCTCTTCAGAACTCACCTGGAGCATGTGTTCATCTTACAGTTTAAGAGCATTGATCAGCTTGAGGCCATACAGGAGAATGTGACCAAGATGGGGAAAGGGCCTTGAGTCCATATTATATAGGGATAGTTTGAACAAGCTAGGCATTTTAGTCTGGAGAAGGGAAGACTCAGGTAGGACATGAGAGCTCTGTTCAAGTACATGAAGGGTTCTCATGTGGAAAAGGAATTAGACTTGTTTGTTTGGCCATGGAGGTCAAAAGCTAGGGATGGCAATGGTAGAAGTTTCAAAGCAGCCAATTTAAGTTCAGTATCAGAATAAAACTAACGGTAATTATTAGCTAGCATTTATACAGAGCAGTAATGTTTGCAAAGTGCTTAACATCTATACACTTTTGTGTGTGTGTGAAGGCAATGGGGTTAAGTGACTTGCCCAGGGTCACACAGCTAGTAAGTGTCTGAGGCCAAATTTGAACTCAGATCCTCCCGACCCCAGGGCCAGTGCTCTATCCACTTCTCCACCTAGCTGCCCCTATTCACCCTTTGGAGCCTCACAACAAACCTGTGAGGTAGGGACTATTTGGAAACTGAGTCTTAGAGAGGCTGATTTGTCACACAGCTAGTAAGTGTCTGAGGTAGGATTAGAACTTGGGTTTTCCTGACTCCAAGTCCCATGTTATATCTACCGCACGACCTCTCTGTCTAACATTTAGAGCTGTCCAAAGAGGAACAGGCACCTGAAAGGATGGAGCGTTCCCTTCTGTTCCCCTCCTGTCAAGTCTTCGAGTGGAAGCTAGATGATCACCAGTGTGTATTATGGTAGGGTTCCTTTTTTATGATTTGGACTACATGGCTTCCAGGGTCCTTTTCGATTAGAATTCTAGGATTCTGTTCCACGTACTCGAAGAGTGAACATTGTAGAGCATCTAAACTTTCCGATCCTTTCCATAGCTTCCGAATAAATTGTTCCTGTTTCCTGGCCATCTTCAAGCTGCCTTGGTCCTTTCAAGCTTCAACCTCCAGCCCAGAATGCAAGCTCCCAGCCTGGATCCCTGGGCTCCTGATTGGTGAGCATTCACCTTGTGTTCCAGAACAACCCTTCCCGCTTTCCAGCTCTAGCTCTGAGAGTAATGATCAAATCAATACCCGCCCCCCCCCCCACCAGAAAGGATGTGGCAGCTAGTTTCTCATGTGACTCCGATAACCATCCTTCTGATGTCCTTACCCAAAATACCCTTCCTCAGCCACCATGCCCCTGCCTGTATTTTGTTCCTGCGTTAGAATGTAAGCTCGTGGAGGGTAGACAGGGTTTTGTTCTTTTGTATTTGTATTCCTAGTGCTTAGCATAGAGTGCATAGTAAATAATAAATTCTTTTTTCTTCTTTCCCTCCCTCCCGCCTTCCTTCCTTCCTTCCTTCCTCCCTCCCTTCTTCTTTCCTTCCTTCCTTCCTTCCCCTTCCTCCCTCCTTCCTTCCTTCTTTCCTTCCCCCTCCTTCCTTCCTCCCTCCCTTCCTTCTTCTTTCCCCTTCCTTCCTTCCTTCCTTCCTTCCTTCCTTCCTTCCTTCCTTCCTTCCTTCCTTCCTTCCTCCATCCCTCCTTTCTTCTTTCCTTCCTCTCTCCCTCCCTTCTTCCCTTCCTTCCTTCCTTCCTTCCTCCATCCCTCCTTTCTTATTTCCTTCCTCTCTCCCTCCCTTCTTCCTTCCTTCCTCTCTTCCTCCTTCCCCCTCCTTCCCTCCTTCCTTCTTTCCTTCCTCCCTCCTTCCTTCCTTCCCTCCTTCCTCCCTTCCCCTTCCTCCCTCCTTCCTTCCTTCTTTCCTTCCCCCCTCTTTCCTTCCTCCCTTCTTCCTTCCTTCCCCTTCCTTCCTCCTTCCCTCCTCCTTTCTTCCTTCCTTTCCCTTCCTCCCTCCTTCCTTCCTTCTTTCCTTCCCTCCTCCTTTCTTCCTTCCTTTCCCTTCCTCCCTCCTTCCTTCTTTCCTTCCCCTTCCTTCCTTCCTTCCTTCCTTCCTTCCTTCCTTCCTTCCTTCCTTCCTTCC
>NC_050575.1:6153-11153 GCF_011100635.1 Trichosurus vulpecula | reverse complement strand
TGGTTAGGGTTAGGGTTAGAGCCGGGATGGTTAGGGTTAGGGTTAGGGTTAGAGCCGGGATGGTTAGGGTTAGGGTTAGGGTTAGAGCCGGGATGCCGGGATGCCGGGATGGTTAGGGTTAGAGCCGGGATGCCGGGATGGTTAGGGTTAGGGTTAGGGTTAGAGCCGGGATGGTTAGGGTTAGGGTTAGGGTTAGGGTTAGAGCCGGGATGCCGGGATGCCGGGATGGTTAGGGTTAGGGTTAGGGTTAGAGCCGCATTTAGGGTTAGAGCCGGGATGGTTAGGGTTAGGGCCGGGATGCCGGGATGGTTAGAGCCGGGATGGTTAGGGTTAGGGTTAGGGTTAGAGCCGGGATGGTTAGGGTTAGGGTTAGGGTTAGGGTTAGAGCCGGGATGATAGAGCCGGGATGGTTAGGGTTAGAGCCGGGATGATAGAGCCGGGATGGTTAGGGTTAGGGTTAGGGTTAGGGTTAGGGTTAGGGTTAGAGCCGGGATGCCGGGATGGGTTAGGGTTAGGGTTAGGGTTAGAGCGCATTTTAGGGTTAGAGCCGGGATGGTTAGGGTTAGGGTTAGGGTTAGAGCCGGGATGGTTAGGGTTAGGGTTAGGGTTAGGGTTAGGGTTAGGGTTAGGGTTAGGGTTAGAGCCGGGATGGTTAGGGCCGGGATGCCGGGATGGTTAGGGTTAGGGTTAGGGTTAGAGCCGGGATGGTTAGGGTTAGGGTTAGAGCCGGGATGGTTAGGGTTAGGGTTAGGGTTAGGGTTAGGGTTAGGGTTAGGGTTAGGGTTAGGGTTAGGGTTAGGGTTAGGGTTAGGGTTAGAGCCGCATTTAGGGTTAGGGTTAGGGTTAGGGTTAGGGTTAGGGTTAGGGTTAGGGTTAGGGTTAGGGTTAGGGTTAGAGCCGGGATGCCGGGATTTAGGGTTAGAGCCCGGGATGGTTAGGGTTAGGGTTAGAGCCGGGATGGTTAGGGTTAGGGTTAGAGCCGGGATGGTTAGGGTTAGGGTTAGGGTTAGGGTTAGAGCCGGGATGGTTAGGGTTAGAGCCGCATTTAGGGTTAGGGTTAGGGTTAGGGTTAGAGCCGGGATGATAGAGCCGGGATGGTTAGGGTTAGAGCCGGGATTAGGGTTAGAGCCGGGATGCCGGGATGGTTAGGGTTAGGGTTAGAGCCGGGATGCCGGGATGGTAGAGCCGGGATAGAGCCGGGATGGTTAGGGTTAGGGTTAGGGTTAGGGTTAGAGCCGCATTTAGGGTTAGGGTTAGAGCCGGGATGGTTAGGGTTAGAGCCGGGATGGTTAGGGTTAGAGCCGGGATGGTTAGAGCCGGGGTTAGGGTTAGGGTTAGGGTTAGGGTTAGAGCCGGGATGGTTAGGGTTAGAGCCGGGATGGTTAGGGTTAGGGTTAGGGTTAGGGTTAGGGTTAGGGTTAGGGTTAGAGCCGGGATGGTTAGGGTTAGAGCCGGGGTTAGAGCCGGGATGGTTAGGGTTAGAGCCGCATTTAGGGTTAGGGTTAGAGCCGGGATGGTTAGGGTTAGAGCCGGGATGGTTAGGGTTAGGGTTAGGGTTAGAGCCGGGATGGTTAGGGTTAGGGTTAGAGCCGGGATGGTTAGGGTTAGGGTTAGGGTTAGAGCCGGGATGGTTAGGGTTAGAGCCGGGATGCCGGGATGGTAGAGCCGGGATGGTTAGGGTTAGGGTTAGGGTTAGGGTTAGGGTTAGGGTTAGGGTTAGGGTTAGAGCCGGGATGATAGAGCCGGGATGGTTAGGGTTAGAGCCGGGATTTAGAGCCGGGATGGTTAGGGTTAGAGCCGGGATGGTTAGGGTTAGAGCCGGGATGGTTAGGGTTAGGGTTAGGGTTAGAGCCGGGATGGTTAGGGTTAGGGTTAGGGTTAGGGTTAGGGTTAGGGTTAGGGTTAGGGTTAGGGTTAGGGTTAGGGTTAGAGCCGGGATGCCGGGATGCGCATTTAGGGTTAGGGTTAGGGTTAGGGTTAGGGTTAGAGCCGGGATGGTAGAGCCGGGATTTAGAGCCGGGATGGTTAGGGTTAGAGCCGCATTTAGGGTTAGAGCCGGGATGGTTAGGGTTAGGGTTAGGGTTAGGGTTAGAGCCGCATTTAGGGTTAGGGTTAGAGCGCATTTAGGGTTAGGGTTAGGGTTAGGGTTAGAGCCGGGATGGTTAGGGTTAGGGTTAGAGCCGGGATGCCGGGATGGCATTTAGGGTTAGGGTTAGGGTTAGGGTTAGGGTTAGGGTTAGGGTTAGGGTTAGGGTTAGGGTTAGGGTTAGAGCCGGGATGGTTAGGGTTAGAGCCGGGATGGTTAGAGCCGGGTTAGAGCCGGGTTAGAGCCGGGATGGTTAGGGTTAGGGATGGTTAGGGTTAGGGCCGGGATGGTTAGGGTTAGGGTTAGGGTTAGGGTTAGGGTTAGGGTTAGGGTTAGGGTTAGGGTTAGAGCCGGGATTTAGGGTTAGGGTTAGGGTTAGGGTTAGGGTTAGGGTTAGGGTTAGGGTTAGGGTTAGGGTTAGGGTTAGGGTTAGGGTTAGGGTTAGGGTTAGAGCCGGGATGGTTAGGGTTAGGGTTAGGGTTAGGGTTAGAGCCGGGATTTAGGGTTAGGGTTAGGGTTAGGGTTAGGGTTAGGGTTAGGGTTAGGGTTAGAGCCGGGATGGTTAGGGTTAGGGTTAGGGTTAGAGCCGGGATGGTTAGGGTTAGAGCCGGGATGGTTAGAGCCGGGATGGTTAGGGTTAGGGTTAGAGCCGGGATGGTTAGGGTTAGAGCCGGGATGATAGGGTTAGGGTTAGGGTTAGGGTTAGGGTTAGAGCCGGGATGGTTAGGGTTAGAGCCGGGATGGTTAGGGTTAGGGTTAGGGTTAGAGCCGGGATTTAGGGTTAGAGCGCATTTAGGGTTAGAGCCGGGATGGTTAGGGTTAGGGTTAGGGTTAGGGTTAGAGCCGGGATGGTTAGGGTTAGAGCCGGGATGGTTAGGGTTAGGGTTAGGGTTAGGGTTAGAGCCGGGATGCCGGGATGGTTAGGGTTAGGGTTAGGGTTAGGGTTAGGGTTAGAGCCGCATTTTAGGGTTAGAGCCGGGATGGTTAGGGCCGGGATGGTTAGGGTTAGGGTTAGGGCCGGGATGGTCGCATTTAGGGTTAGGGCCGGGATGGTTAGGGTTAGGGTTAGGGTTAGGGTTAGGGTTAGGGTTAGGGTTAGGGTTAGGGTTAGGGTTAGAGCCGGGATAGAGCCGGGATGCCGGGGTTAGGGTTAGGGTTAGGGTTAGGGTTAGAGCCGGGATGGTTAGGGTTAGAGCCGGGATGGTTAGGGTTAGGGTTAGGGTTAGGGTCGGGATGGGTTAGGGTTAGGGTTAGGGTTAGAGCCGGGATGCCGGGATGGTTAGGGTTAGGGTTAGGGTTAGGGTTAGAGCCGGGATGGTTAGGGTTAGGGTTAGGGTCGGGATGGTTAGGGTTAGGGTTAGGGTTAGGGTTAGAGCCGGGATGGTTAGGGTTAGGGTTAGGGTTAGGGTTAGGGTTAGGGTTAGAGCCGGGATGGTTAGGGTTAGAGCCGGGATGGTTAGGGTTAGGGTTAGAGCCGGGATGGTTAGAGCGCATTTAGGGTTAGAGCCGGGGTCGGGATGGTTAGGGTTAGGGTTAGGGTTAGGGTTAGGGTTAGAGCCGGGATGGTTAGGGATGGTTAGGGTTAGGGTTAGGGTTAGGGTTAGGGTTAGAGCCGGGATGGTTAGGGTTAGAGCCGGGATGGTTAGGGTTAGAGCCGGGGTTAGAGCCGGGATGGTTAGGGTTAGGGTTAGGGTTAGGGTTAGGGTTAGAGCCGGGATGGTTAGGGTTAGGGTTAGAGCCGGGATGGTTAGGGTTAGAGCCGGGATTTAGAGCCGGGATGGTTAGGGTTAGGGTTAGGGTCGCATTTAGGGTTAGGGTTAGAGCCGGGATGGTTAGGGTTAGGGTTAGGGTTAGGGTTAGGGTTAGAGCCGGGATGGTTAGAGCCGGGATGCCGGGATGGGTTAGGGTTAGGGTTAGAGCCGGGTTAGGGTTAGGGTTAGAGCCGGGATGATAGAGCCGGGATGGTTAGGGTTAGAGCCGGGATGGTTAGGGTTAGGGTTAGGGTTAGGGTTAGGGTTAGAGCCGGGATGGTTAGGGTTAGGGTTAGAGCCGCATTTAGGGTTAGGGTTAGAGCCGGGATGGTTAGGGTTAGGGTTAGGGTCGGGATGGTTAGAGCCGGGTTAGGGTTAGGGTTAGGGTTAGGGTTAGGGTTAGGGTTAGGGTTAGGGTTAGGGTTAGGGTTAGGGTTAGGGTTAGGGTTAGGGTTAGGGTTAGAGCCGGGATGGTTAGGGTTAGGGTTAGGGTTAGAGCCGGGATGGTTAGGGTTAGGGTTAGGGTTAGAACCGGGATGCCGGGATGGTTAGGGTTAGAGCCGGGATGGTTAGGGTTAGGGTTAGGGTTAGAGCCGGGATAGAGCCGGGATGCCGGGATGGTTAGGGTTAGGGTTAGGGTTAGGGTTAGAGCCGGGATGATAGAGCCGGGATGGTTAGGGTTAGGGTTAGGGTTAGAGCCGGGATGGTTAGGGTTAGGGTTAGGGTAGAGCCGGGATGGTTAGGGTTAGGGTTAGGGTTAGGGTTAGGGTTAGGGTTTAGGGTTAGGGTTAGGGTTAGGGTTAGAGCCGGGTTAGGGTTAGAGCCGGGATGCCGGGATGGTTAGGGTTAGGGTTAGGGTTAGGGTTAGGGTTAGGGTTAGGGTTAGGGTTAGAGCCGGGATGGTTAGGGTTAGGGTTAGGGTTAGAGCCGGGATTAGGGTTAGAGCCGGGTTAGGGTTAGAGCCGGGATGGTTAGGGTTAGAGCCGGGATGCCGGGATGGTTAGGGTTAGGGTTAGAGCCGGGATGCCGGGATGGTTAGGGTTAGGGTTAGAGCCGGGATGCCGGGATGGTAGGGTTAGAGCCGGGATGGTTAGGGTTAGAGCCGGGATGGTTAGGGCCGGGATGCCGGGATGGTTAGAGCCGCATTTAGGGTTAGGGTTAGG
>NC_050575.1:0-6053 GCF_011100635.1 Trichosurus vulpecula | reverse complement strand
TTTTCCTCAAAACTGATTCCTTTTCCTATCTTTAACTATGATTCTTCAGTTAATTCAATTTGTTATGCTGATGTTTAAAAAAAATTCTACCATGTTTGATAGGAAAATATTTGCTTTTCTCCCTAACTCTAGCCCACTAACCCAACTTTCGTAAGTTAATTTAATTTAATTAAGTATTCAAAGTCATACAATAGGCAAGTGAAATTTGATCTTAATTCAATTGAAAGTATAGCTCACAATCTGTAAATTGATGCTCACTTAAATCAGATGCATCCTCTCAGTTCAGCAAGCCTTTACTAATTGTCTACTATGTACCAGGCACTGGGGATAGATAGATAAAAATGTTACAGAAAAAAGGGAAGTTTAGAGGAAGAATAGATTTGGGGAGAAGATCCATTCCATTTTGGACATGTTGAGTTTGAGATTCTTACATGACATCCAGTTGGAGATATCCAGCAAGCACTTGGTGAGATGGGACGGGACGTCAGCAGATTTAGGAGCTGTGTTTGGAAGGAGTTGAGGAGATCAACAAGCGAGAGTCTAGGGAGAAAAGAGAAGCAATGATAAATAGCAAGTTTAAATTTTACAGGCTAGGCTTTAAGCCAAAATTATTTATCTGAAAACACCTGGAAATGAAGTTTGTTAGGGTCATAAATTGCACTTTTAAGCTCCCTATAACTGAATGAAAATCCCATTTGTTTGAGTAATTTCCAAAATAAAAAGATGATAACCGATCAATTTGTGGTATAGTGTAAAAGCATGGAATTTGAAAGGTTTGACCTAGAATGTGTAATTTTTAGAAACAATCCACAAAAAGCTATTACTGTATTATTTAGACTAAATGGGATTTATTCCACTTATGTGAAGAGATTGACATTAACGAAGAAAGTCACAGACATTTTAATTTTATACATCATTTCAACATAAGTAAAGGAGCAGACACCACTGCCTAGATAGGCAAAGTATTCGATACTGTGTACAATGTGATGCAATCAAGATGATTTTGTACAGCTTTTCAAATTGTAGTTCAAATGATATGTCTAGGCTATATATATATATATATATATATATATATAATCTATATGTGTGTGTATATACATATACATACATGTGCGTATATATGTATGTCAAATTTCTAAATTTTACTACCTTTGAAAGAAAACCCACTTATAGACAGTTATTTAAAATGTCTTTAAATTGAATGTATTGGTAATTTTTAGGGAATACAATTAATTCTTTTTAGAGATATACATATTTAATATAACATGCTTTGATAAATTTTATTATTCAAATTGCATATTTACATAAATCACTAGATAACTCAACATTTTGAATAAAGACAACTATAGCAATCTTTAAAAATAATGGAAATGAAGAAAATAAAGTGTCATAAATTGAGGGGCAAAGTTGATAGTTCTTATGAACTTCAAATGCCAGATAGGAGGTGCCTTAAACATCATCTCATTCAACTTTCTCATTTTGTACCAATGAGGATGAGATTGAGGTCCTCAAGCAACTTGCCCAGGTTCATGCAGAATTGAGAGCGCCACACTATGAAATGCTATCCTCTTGATGACAAATGCACTTTTATCTGCACCGTGCCATACTGTATTAGCCATATTTGTTTTTTACTGCAAAAGTCTATCAAAATGAAATTTTTGCCCATTTGTGAATTTGCTCCCCTGAGATTCAGAGGAAGTGAGAGACATCAGAAGATCTAAGAATGGAATTAGGGACACAAATCTGTGGGTCTAAGGAGGGAGAATATCTGATATTTATATAGCATTTTAATAGTTTGCAAAATACTTAACATAATTCCCATTGAATCCTGACCAAGGCCATTTTGATGAAGGTGTTACCACCATTTTACAGATGAGGAAACAGGCTCAGAGAGGTTACTTGTCCAGGGTTAAACAGTTATGAAATGTCAGAAGGTGTTTAAAAACATAAAAAATTCATCTATCATTCTTCTTTTCTGGGTATTGTATGTTGGTCAATCAGCCAACAATTATTTACTAGATTAAGCTGAGATACAGAAGACAAAACAATCCCTGTTCTCTGGAAATGTACATTCTCTAGGGAAATTAGACAAAGAGCACAAGTCTTTCCTCACAGTGAGTAAACTCGGAATTTTCCTGTAACCCCATAATGCTACGAAAATGTAACTGAAAAGTTATAATTGATTAAATTTCTGTCACATAACAAACATACAGGCCTGCTATATTCCTGTGGTCCCCCTGGTTTCTTTCTAGGTATTGCCATATGGAGCTATCTGCATATAAGATTCCTTGTTTAATATGTCTTAGAACCATTCTGTATCAATTATACACACTGATAAGAATTCTTGTGGCCCCAATTAAAAAAAATTAAATCATTTTTATCTTTTAGCATGACCTCAAATTTAAAGATAAATTTTCTTTCAAAATCTGAGGATGAGAAATGTTGATCAGAATGCTAGAATCTGGCATATTAGAGCTTTTAAAAAATCCCTTTTGCGCTTAAAATTATGATTTCACAGGAGTTCATATGAGTAGGTCTATGAAAGAAGTAACTATCATAGGAGGAAATTATGATGTAGTTTCCATATAACTGGATGCTTATACCTGTCGTAGCTATTCATACACAGGACAGAGTAAATACAATAAAGATGCAGTATTCCTTGTATTTTAAAATAATCCTTGAAGACTACCACTAATAAAAATGTTCCTATATGTAATGGATGGCACTCCACTAAGACACCAGCCTATGCTTAAAATAATGAAGAGGGTATTTGGTTAGGGGATACATTTTCACATCTTTCAAAAGTATAAATTCTACCATCAGCAAGAAAATTAACTTTATATATTTAAGTTCACATGAAAACTGAAGTTGCAAAAGATAATTTTTCATCATTTAGGTCAGGGGAACCATTGTGAATTTTAACTGAATGACCCACAAGTCATGAATTGCTTGTAAAATATCAGGAACATTATTTGAGTTCATTTGAAATGTTAAAATACTTTTTGTTCTACTTAAAAAGATAGATTAACCTTATTTCAAATTCATCACAATCTTAACATTTTTGTCAATTAATTTTGTCAATTTTGAAAAATTTGAACCTTATTAAAAACTCTAATGAACTAAACATTTTTTCTCAAAATGAAATACTTGATTTTTAGCCAACACACTAAATCTTAGATATTATTGAAAGCATTGACTTGTACTTTCTGAAATGACCTTCGATGTCTTCTCTGCCTCATTCTTTTTCACTTTAGAGGCATCCCAAATACTTGTGGAAAGAGCAAATAATGACATTTTATGAGATACTTTTATCATTTTACACATATATATGATTTTAAAAATAAAATTCTTTTTTATCTTAGAAGGTACAAATGGTATTGTAAATGCCTTGCAGTAATTGTCTAGACATAGTTAGGTTGAGCAATAAACTAAACTCCAACAGCATATCCATCAATAAGAAATAAATATTCTAAGATACTATGAAAAAACTTGCTAACTATATAATAATGTTTTTAACTGCCATTTCCTATTGGTACTATTAAGCAACTGATCAAGATTTAGCTTAGAGCTAAGGTTTCTCCCCGCCCCACCCCACACCCCTTGGAGCTTAGTTTCTAAGATACAAAACAAATCCTTAAACCAAGCATCAGGAGAGAGTAGTAAAAGCTACCATTTAATAATAGCTAGAATTTATATAATGCTTTAAGTTTTGCCAAGTATTTTACAAGTATGAGCTCCTTTGATCCTTACAACAACCCTGAGAGGTAGATGAGACTCCAGACTTCGTGCTTTGTCTGCTATCTACCATAATGAAAACCTAGGGTGGAAAATGTATCGAAGAAGAGAAGGGTGTTTAGCAGTGACAAAAGTAGTAGCTACATCAGAATGCATGAAGACTGAGAGAAATCCATCACAGCTATTGGTCAGGGATATCTTGGGGAAAAGTAGGTTAGGTTGAATGATGAAGTAACCTACCAGCTGCAAATTGTTGAGGACATGATACAGTTTTCCATTTTATATAGTAAAATTATAAAAGCATTATTACTTTATTATCCTACCATCAATCAATCAACAAATGTTGATTAAATACCTACTATATGCAGTCAGTGCTGGGAAAACAAAGAGAATGAAACAATCCTTTACTTATATTCGTTACATACATTCTAATGGGGAAGGCAACAAGCATGTATATATATATGCTTGTATATATATATGTATATATATGTGTATATATATATGTGTATATATATGTACATATATATGTGTATATATGTATATATATACACATATATATGTACATATATATACTTATATATGTATATAAGTAGATAAAGAATAGACACGAAGTGAGTAAATACACAGCTATATTCATGTAATTTGGGAGAAAGGGCAGTACCAACTTTGGGGATCAGAAAAGGCATCTTGCAGAAGATAATGAATGCTTGAGCTACATTTTAGAGGAAGAGAGGGATTCGGTGAGGAAGAATTGGAGTGTATTCCAGACTTCCAAAACAGATAGTGTAAAGGAATGGGTGAAGGGAGATGAATTGTCATTTGAGGAAAAGAGAAAAGCCCGATTTGGCTGGATTTTGAACACAGGAAGCAGGGGGAGTCATATCCGAGGAGACAGGAAAGATAGATTGGGTCAGATCACAAAGGGTTTTATAATGGCTAACTAGTGTAGTTTATATTTTATCCTAGAGACAATTAGTTGCAATTGGAGTTGATTAAGTATAGGAGTGACATGGTCAGATCTGTGCTTAAAGAAAATTACTTTGGCAGCAGAATTTAGGAGGGACTTGTGTGATGAGAGACTTGAGACAAAACTGTTGTGGTTATCCAGGCAAGAGGCAAGGAGTTCTTGAATTAAGATAGCAGCTGTGTGAATAGAGAGAAGGGATTGAACATGAGATGTTAAAAAAGAAATGGCAAGGTCTGGCAGTTTCATGTGTGATGTGAGGGAGAGAGAGGAGTCATGGATAGCACAGGACGAATGGTAGTAGGTTCTAGAGATAGGGAAGTTTGGAAAAGTTGAGAATTTCAGAAGGGAAAGTGGTTGACATGTGCAGCAGGCAGCTGGTGATGCAAAATTGAAGCTCAGGGAAGCAACTTGGGTTGGTGAGACACATAGATCTAGATATAAATATGTCATGAATGAATAAGCATTTATTGTTTACTATGTGCCAGGTATGTGTGCATAGAGATGATAATTAAATAAGAGATAGTATGTAGAGGGTTGCTGAAATCCCTGGAAGAGAACCTGCAATGGAACCTTGGGGAATAGTCACATAAGCTATTGTGTGATGTGGATGATAAGCTAGCAAAGGAGAAGAAGGGATGCTTAGCAAGTAGAAGGAGAATCACGAGAAGGAAGTGTCATGAAAACCCAGAGAGAACAAAGTATCCAGCAGACAGGTCAAAATGGATGTGGATCGAGAAAAGACCATCTGATTTGGCAATTAAGAAATTGTGGGTAACTTTCATGAGAACACTGAAGTCAGAAAGCAGATAGAAAAGGGTTTATGAGTAAACAAAAGAAGAGGAAATGAAAGTGACAAGTGTAGACACTTTTTTCAAAGAGTTTGGTTGGCAAAGAGTAGAGAGCTATAGGATAATAGCTTGAGGGGATGGTGGCATCTAGTGAAGGTTATTTAAAGATGGGTTGACTTGAGTATGTTTGAGGCAGTGGGGAGAGGCTGAAGATTTGAGAAGGAATGTAATGTACTAAAAGAAGACAGGATGGGATCAACTGCATGTGTAGTGGGGATGGCCTTCGTAGATTGTACATAAGGGGAAAGAGTGAGAGATAATGTCAATAGGTTTTGCAGTTAAGGAAATAGGGAATTCACATTTAATGGCCTTAATTTGCTCAGTAAAGTAGGAGGTAAAGTCCTCATTTGAAAAAGAGAGGGAGAGACATGGGATGCTTAAGGAAGAAAGAGAAGGTTTGAAATTAGTCTCTATGGAGAATTAGATAGGGAATCATTTGGAGGGAATAAAAGACGTACCTTGGCCTAGTTGAAGGTGGATAACATGAATTTGTAATGTACCCA